>NC_051135.1:8572687-8872687 GCF_014839805.1 Manduca sexta | reverse complement strand
CCTGAAGATCTGATATTATTCAAATTATACATTTTTTGGATTTTATCGCGATTTTCATATTTTAATTTTCTTTCATTTCGAGGACTGCAGCCTTCGTGGTCACGGAGCGGACTATGGTGTTGGTCATCCGAAAAGTCAAAGTTACAATATTTACCTACAGTTTACAATAATTATATTACAATTATGTTTATTTATATATTTTTTTAATTTAACATATATTGCGGCTGTTCATAAAATATAAGCTACATTTCTGATGACCTAAGAGAAGCAAATAATAAACAAGGTTTCATAACTAATACGAGTACATGCAAACAGAATCATTTTTTAATACATGAACCTAAGACCCACTTTCCTTTCTTTCGTCTTTAATCTTATCCGATGTTTGTTTTCCACACAAACGTTTCCACGTTTTTCAAACACTGATAAAGTTCATCGAAACGAGATTTTAATAGAACATTAATTTTCCTCATGCCTTTTCAATGTGTACTTTTAATACTTTAACTATTTGATTATTAAAATAAAATGTGCTATATATTTAAATTCAAAATGAAATATCTTATAAATTAAAAAAAAAAAACTACTGATTACAATCATAATGCATAAAATTTTTTGAACATGGTCTTCATACAGGTTTTTTTTCATAATTCCCTTTAAAATATTGAAGATCTAGCATACTCTCGTGATGTTTCCCTTCACCGCACACCGCTAATTTATCACTATTAAAATAACAACACTTCTCATTAGTTGATGCTAAATACCGAACAAAGTTTTTGTAATGAAGTTTAAAATTTACGATCCTGGCCCGCCTGCATCTAATTGCTTCCTCCGATCTGCTGCAGATTGTCTGTGCAGTGCTGAATTTACTAGCAACAATCCCTTCGGGGATTTCACGGATGTAATTTATAACGTTTGGTTGACAAAGGCAGGATGGAAAAGTGGCTGGGGTTGGTGACCCAATGAGGACATTGGAGGGAAGTCGAATAGAATTTCGACTGACGAAAGATGAGTGGGGTACGCGACTCAATTATGCCGGCCTGTTGGAACCGGATATACACTGCCTGATCTCGGAACGCGACACATTATCGTGGGCCACTATGGCGGGTTTCAACACCATGTGTACGGTGGTAGCTATCCGGGCGAATATAACATATATCCAACAACCAGCATTTGACAGATCTTTAAATATACACTCGGAGTCGTCGCTTTTGGAACGCAGTTTAAGGTGATCCAAAAACTCTGTCGACAGAAATGTCTGCAGAGCCGCACACTGCATACAAATATGTTTTTAAATTGTCTCTGAAAACAGTTTAATTCAAATTCTAATATCGGAATGATACAATGAATGCCCCATAGACAAAAAACTTCATCTATTTTCGCGCCAAGAAAAAACACATCGCATGCAAGTTTATATTCACACAAGAGCATTCTAAAAGTTTTCAAACACAAGGATCGTACTCAAATAGCAAAGTAGCTCGATAGGTTGCGAACTCCAAACTTCGCCGGATTTTCAGACCGGGGCAAAAATCCGGGTAATCTCCCCGGAGCGCGGGCTTTGCCCGGGGGAGCGAAAGGCTGCGACTATCGCCGATACATTCCGGCTACGTTTTAGCTTTTTCTTTATTTGTAGCCGGTTTGAACGGATGTGTGCATGCTCCTTAAGAAGTTACTGTTGGAATATTTGTATCGTATGGTGAATAGAATAGGGCTTGAAATGTAGGTACTCTGT
Organism: Manduca sexta; assembly: GCF_014839805.1. Lineage (NCBI taxonomy): Eukaryota > Metazoa > Arthropoda > Insecta > Lepidoptera > Sphingidae > Manduca > Manduca sexta. Next base: position 8,870,961 of record NC_051135.1, on the reverse strand, counting down.
TGTAGTTCGCTACTATGTTTCTGTATTTATTATATCTATGTTCTTTTACAAGGCCGAGGATACTAAAATATATTATGTTCTCAGCATCAATTTTTATTGGCGGATGTTTTAAAACCGAATTAGTCGTAGACCAAATTTTAAATGAAACAAATTTCTCACATATTCAGGGTTATTTTGACATCGCGTTAATAAATGTAAACACATACTAATCTACTTGGAAATAACACTTTACAATAAGTTACTTGAGCCGTAGATGTAAAATAAAAAAGTGTATGTTTCGAACAAAATAAATATTAATAAAAAGTAATTTTAATTTTACGCGCCCTAAAGCCACTAACTAGAGAGAATTTGCTGCAGTGGCAACATCATACCTTCAGTCTGAAAAACACCCACGCACACGCCATATTCGCAATAAACTACAAAATGCACAACAAATCAGAAAACTAAAACCAGGATTTTGTTCGGCCTATCCCAGTATTGCATCAATTTAATAGCATCATAAGTAAGCGGCGATAGCCTAGTTGGTTGTGGAACGGTCTGCCGAGACGAATGTCCGCAGGTTCAAATCCCAAGGGCACACTCCTCTGATTTTTCTAAAAAATTATGTGTGTATTCTTTGCGAATTATCGCTTGCTTTAACGGTGAAGGAAAACATCGTGAGGAAACCTGCATACCTGAGAAGTTCTCTATAGGAATTTCGAAGGTGTGTGAAGTCTACCAATCCGCACTAGGCCAGCGTGGTGGACTAAGGCCTAATCCCTCTCAGTAGTAGAGGAGGCCCGTGCTCAGCAGTGGGCAAGTATATAATACAGGGCTGATATTATGATTATTATTATTAATAGCATTATATTATCCGCCCTAACTCAAACCTACCATAATACATATCTAACATATTATCTTTATTAAACTAATAAATACAGATGGCGACTGTATTGTTCCGTAACAATGATCTATGCCAAAGCTCTTAGTATGCACTACGTGCTGAGTTGGTGAGTTCTGACTATATAAAGGTGGATTTTTCGTTTAGAATATCCGAGTGAGGTAGACCCCAAAGACGTAACACTTCCAGGACAAATTTACGTCCACATAGTGTCTTTATCAAACTGTTAGGGCGAATGCACACTACCATGTTTTAATGTTTAGGATGGAACATTGTTTACGAAGAGGAAAGATATCTTCTAAGATAGAATCAAATTCGTGTGAACGTATGTATGATGACAGTGTGCGCTTTTCCTTATATAAATGATTAAAAGTTTTCGGGGTGGTCCTAATAATACATAGCTAGATGTATAATTATTTTTACATTGGTTTAGAATCTTAAGTGTTCTCCTCCTCATTGTGTCAAAGACAGTTCAACTTTCATACAGTATTCATTACATGAATAATTTAATAACACTTAGTTTAAACGCTGGCTGCACCGACAAACAGTGAATATATCAAAATGTCGAACCGAATTCTAATGAATTCGGATCGCTAACACTGTATTTGAGTATGTAGAGTAACAATTCAATAGCAAAGCTTAGAGCGTATGATATTTAATAAGACAGCCATAATATAATATAGCTAGGCGAATATTATTGGTGGTAGGTCTCTCACATGTGAGAGTCCGCCTGGGTAGGTACCACCGCAATGTCTCTATGCCGGCAAGCAACAGTGTGTAGTTACTGTTGTCTTCCCGTTTGAAGGACATTGTAGCCAGTGTAACTACTGGACGTAATAAGACTTAACATCTCATGTCTCGCGAGCGCAGTGGAATACCAAACAATATTATATAATTCAAGGTATTTCTATAGTTTATGGGCGGTCGTATCGCTTACCGTCAGGCGAACGGCAAGCTCGTCTCGTCATTAAAGCAATAAAAAAATACTATATGATAAATTTATTTTTTTCCCATTGCTTGAGTAATTCAAGAAACAAAAAGTATAATATTATATAATATTAAAATATTTTAATTTTAATAACACGAAACATGCCTCAATCACACTGGTGTAAATATTATACAAATGATCCCTGTTGAGGTACATTTGATTGTAAAGGTCTTCCCATACTTCGTTCTCTTGTCATAATTAACATCGTTTCGAGTTTTCGGAATTGACACGCCTAAATCAATGTCGTTCATCGAAATTAAACAGAACTAGAATAGAAATTGTAATTATAACATGTCTATTTGATATTCATAAAATCTATAGACCGCGCCGTTGTAATTTGAATTTCAGTGGAATATTTTAATTAATGCTCCATATATTTTAGTAGTAAATTATTTTGAACTAGCTATTGCTCGCGGGTTCGCCCGCGTGATGAAACTTCATAGCGCGAGATGTACGATGCCAGCCCCATCAAAACAATGGTATAAAAAATGTTTTATCTGTCACGGCTAGACTGAACTGCCTGTACCACTAGAGAGGAGACAAACTTCATCAGATGTTTGAAGCCTAGGTGATTCCCGAACCTAATCGATATTGTATTTGTTTCTTTGTCTAAAAGTGGGTATGTTATACTCTGTTGACTATTTATTTTAAATATTTAATATAGATTTTGTATTCATTATTATATATTCTATATATAAATCTTGTAGCAAAGGCCTTTTCATACCCCTGTCAATATAATTAAATTATAAATAAATATTTTTAACCATACATAAAAAGTTTCATAAATGTGATATTAGAGCTCCAAAAAGTGAATTGAGAGACCGTTCCGCACTTCACAATTTAATTTATACGTTTCTCTCAAATAAAATGTATAGGATTTCGTGTAATATAATTATCTTGGCTTCGAAATTCCTTTATAATGAAACTGTAGAAAATGTTATTTCTAAGAAAAGTAAATTTCTGGCTTTTTCACGAATCCCTTGGTCATCAATGTCCTTTCCTTATTTGATTTGCTTGAATTCAGTAAAAAGCACGTATACTGTACCTTCTATTAACTTTATTAAGGTAACGGTACGCAAGCGGCTTTACCCCAAATTGCAATGTCGAACATTGGTGTAATGTAACGCAATTTGTAAAGCAAACCGTGGACCGTTCAGAATATCAGCCTCTTGGTACAATTTGTATTTATTTTTGGCAAGAATATCTGTATTCACGATTTATGAGTTTTATGAGTTTATTTATTTAGCTATATTTATTTGTAGTTAGTGACAAGTAATTTTAGTTGTACAACGTGCTTTTACATCAAAGTGTTGATAAAGGTGTGTTTAAAGGTGAACGCATTCCCAAAGTTTCTGAAACGCGTAGTAGGCTGCAATTGCACGCATGCATTCCAATTGCGCCACACACATTACTTAACACGTAATTACTTTCGGAACGCGTTTGCCAATCTAAACACACCCTAACATTTCTCGATATGTATACAAACCAGTAACTACAGTAACTTTATAGTTAACGTTAATCGCTTAATAAACCAATACCCTATCAAGGTTAGTTGGGAACTTGTTAACTCCTCTATAGAAACTTACGCCCACTTTATATCAAGAGCGTTCTGACGTCACGATCAATGAAATTAACAGTAAACCAGTTTGATTGCTTAGATTATAGCCAATCAAATAAAATATACCCTAGTTAATTAAATTTAAAATCGCTATTTCTCCATCGACGGTATCAGAATGTTAATCTCGTCGTCCAATATCTCGAGGGATTCGATATTTTCGGGAGTAGTTAGTATTGATTTAGTTCGTCGACCAGCCCAATGATAACTCTTGCGTGTATCTTATTTTTATTTTCGATGGTCTTCATATTTGGTAAATGAATTTGTCATGACATTACTGCTCAGCTTATGCTCTGAGTCTATCCGTGAATTAGGCAAAACTAGTAACATTTACATACATCTATCCTACAATATAAGAGGCGATTCTACCACTATATCGGGCACTAATTCTACCGCTGTTAATGCTGTTGTTCTACCGCTGTTGTACATTTAACAAAAATCAGTCACTTAAGTGCTGCCTGAGGAAATTGAACCCATTTCTCGGTTCCCTGTCCAAGTACACTGCCATCGGTCCAGTGAGGTGGCAGCAAAAGCCGTATTAAGAAATCAATTGCACTTTTGAGAAGGAACTCATGTAAACATTTGCGGCATTGAACCATTTAATAAACAAAGGTTTAGTTGTAATTTAAGAGCTTGTCCTCAGCTATAAAGCGATATGTAATAACCAAAACTCATTTGTCAAAATCTTTAAATATATTGTGACTTCAATATTAATTGGCGTTTTTCTTGATATCTGTTTATGAACTAGAGACAACCTTAAGATGCTGACTTTAATTTGACAGTATCTCAGTTGATATCGCACTTCAGAGCGACATTAAGTTGTATCTAATACGGCCCTATGAATAACAACTTCCATTTTTAAACAGCGCCGACGGATTAAAACATGTTATGACGTCAATCCTAATAGACCTTCTTTATTAACCAAGATGACTTAATATCCCTTTATCCGACACCATAATTACCTGGATTAGAGCTAACTGAAGCCTCAAATCTCTTATTAAACAACATCGAACTAAATCAACGAGCATCAACGTAAACAAGATTTATGTGACTATTCAATGAGCACGTTCGATATAAAGCTGTATCGATGCTGAATTAGGAAATACGGCTATAGTAACATCAACCAGCATTGTGGGTATTTAAAACTATGGACTTTAGAGGTTTTATTTATGAACCAATCTCGCTTTTGCGTAGGATCTTAAGTAGACGTTTAAGAAATTGACCTATTGAATAAACGATACTTGAGCTGTCAATTGATCGCTTGTTGCCAGCTGAGTTATAGCTATATAGTAAACAAAACACAGCTGCTAAAATCAGCCATATGCTATGACTTAAGATATCATTTGAGATATTGATAAACGATTGTTATCAGAGCAATTCTTTACTAATAATTAATTGAATACACAATGGCTTAAATTTTAATGTAATGACGTGTAAAAGTCCTTCCTAATTTCGATTATACATGTAAAGCGCTTATTTAAGTTATCTATAGGTGGAGGCTTATTGTCAGCAATTTGTTAGAATATATTGTTGTATAATTGTAAATTAGTCTGTAAGCCTTCCTAAAATGAAATAAATAAATAAATAAAATTGCTAATATCTATTTATTAAATAGTGACGATCGTAAGATGTTGACTTTAATTTGACAGGGCGAAATGAGTTGCATGTATTAATACATCCTCAGGTTCCGCAACACGCAAATCAATTATAAAAACGTTCCAAATAACGCCAAAACGACCGTTCTTAATTTCTCCCTTTATTTTTGTATTTTTTTACAAATGTTTGTGGCCAAGTATATATTGTAATAATAAGTGTTTCCTTTCTTTCTTTGTCGTTCACATATTGCTGAAGCATATTTAGTTCAACACTACAACTTTCGTTGTAACCGCCAGAAATATACACTTGACACTGTTTTCACGATGGCATAGGTGTCTTGTGTTACATCCATGTTGAGGTCTCGGGTTCGATCCCGGGTAAAACAATATTAGCTTTTTCTACTCAGTTTCAGCGCGGAGTCTAGATTTCTTCGGGTAAATGGCAAAAGCTCGCCCCTTTTACCTGGGACCTAATATAGCTGTTTTATTTTCTATTTTTTGATGTTATTATATGTGTGTATTACAATAAAAAATATATGAAATTACTAATAAAGTTATACACCTATTTAAGTTTCTTTAAGGTTTGTAAGATAATGTCATAATAATTATGTACTCTACTTTTAATTTGGTATAAATAAAAAAAAATGTGTTACTCTGCCGACTACTGAAGAAGGAAAGTCGTGATTGTATGAATGAATGTCACTAAAACATAAGTCCTCGTTCGGATATCAACTAATTGTTCCAAATTACCGAGCTGCTGTTTGCGGCTGATCCACATCGGGTCCAGGGATTACCAGCCGAACAGAATTGATTGGTTTATGATAACCGATGACACAGTTCCAGATTTACTAGTTATTGCTCTCATCTATTTGGTTTACCGTTTGGTTGAATTGGACCTGAAATTAGACGCATTTAATGTGGTTTACCAATGAACAGTATCGATACCAAATGTTTGTTTATTTTTTTGACATTGAAATGAAACTATTTTTATGGATTTAACGCCGTCTTTTTACCGTAGTCCGCACCGTGAGTACGAAGCCTGTAAAGTATTCGAAACGTCGGGAGAAAATGTTGATAAAATTTGTTAACAACTGTTTTATTTCAATGTCGAGTATTCGTGTAAACATAAGAAATCATTATATTTTCTTAGTTAAACATTTATGAAATAGTAACATAGCATTAATAAGGTTACTCAATAAAAATGTTTATAACTTGTCAAAGAAAGGATTTTGTTTGTATATTAAGCCTTTGTTAATTTCAAAATATATTGATGCGTACGTACTTTATGCGTTATTAAATTAAACATCTTAAATTTAAATTATTATTATTTTTATCCGTTTAAGAAGCACTGGATTTACGTATACATTTAGTCATTAGAAATCCTAACCAAACGTTAACGCATAACTTGCATTGCCAATTGCATTAGTTTGAACGCAAAACATCTTCGGAATATTGCCTGTTTGCTTGTTTACTGCACTATATTCTACCAATCTTAGTATAAATCAACTTAACCATCTTAGTTTGTACGTTGTAAATACGTCAAGCTACACATTATTGTTTACATCAAGATTATGCATGTGTTGGAAGCACCCACAAGAGTACTTACCATTGTATAATATCATCCCTGTATACTATTCCACTGCTGGGCACGGGCCTCCTCTACAAGTGAGAGCGATTAGGCCTTAGTCCACCGTGTTAGCGTAGTGCGAATGGGTAGACTTCACCCACCCTCAGAATTCCTATAGAGAACTTTTCAATTATAAATTTTTCCTCATGATGTTTTCCTTCACCGTTAAGCAGACAGTAATTCACAAAGAATACATTCATCATTTTAGAAAAGTCAGTGTTGTGTGACCTTGGGACTTGAACCTGCGGACATTCGTCGCAGCAGTCCATTCCACACCCAACTGGGCTATCGCCGCTAAACTGTTTCAGATAAATAAACAAAATTTGCTTAAAGGTAACCCTGCTTGTTTCCTGACCTACACTAAACATCTAACGTATTGTATTTCACAATCCTATATCTCATATAACCTAAGTCAGGGAATTAGATTTCACACTGTCCCTGTATAACGCTCCGTCAAAAGAATTGTTCAAAATCCAAAGTATTACTTGTAAAAACCAACATGCAGTTAGAGTTATCGCCCCTTGTCCCATGACCGAGTTAAAAGCAATTTTTACAAACTTGTTACTGAATCCAGTTTACACGCACCTTTTCAGCTTTCAACACGCTGAACGTCATTTATGCTTAACTTCGACCGTCATGAATCATTTATCGGCCGGTTGCGTCAAAGAGGGTGGGTTGTGAAAGATTCAAACGCCGCGCCGACCCTGCGTGCCCTGCGCGTAAAGAATTCACCAAGTGCCGAATTATAATACATTACATCACTTTATCCGCAAAAAGCTGTCTCATTTTTGCGCATTTAGTAAATATAAGTGAACAGGTCTCCTGGGATATAAAACTTAAATTTTGGTATGAAGTCGTTTATAAATAACGACCTGAATCACTTTTTTTGATCCATCTGAATCTGAATCGGAATCTGAACAAAGTATTTTTGAGCTTACAAATTATTTATTTTGAATGGTTTATTCTCAGGATCAGATAGAATATCCAGGTGTTGTTAATTGAATACGGACCAAGTAATCTGAATAATTAAATCGTATGAAAATATATTAATCAAATTAAAACATCACAGGCGTCCACGATTGTTTTAAATCACACTTAATTCGAAAGCGTCTGTCAACTTCACAAAGAAAGTTATTGCCTTTTGTATGGCTTAAAGCGCAACCCTACGTCAAGTGTACTCGAGTTAGTTATAAAGGATTATATGGAGACATCCTTGCGGAAATTGCCGTTCGAGATAAGCTGCTCGGGACTTTATTATGTTAACTATGAGGTTTTAATACGCACCTGTTTTAACTGTTGTAATTTATTTGAATTTAAATTTCACCTTTCTCAACCCACTGTACACAAAATTATTAATTTAATAATACATCTAAAGTATGTTAAGTTCTGTTTACATAGAACCTTAAAATACTTTGGACGTATAGCCAGACGCGAAACAGACAACCTGGAAAAGTTGCTCATGGTCGGAAAGTTGGAAAGGAAGAGACCACGAGGATGAAATCCCAAAAGACGGATAAACCAGGTATCGAATGTGTTAAATGACTCTATTATTGCAGCACTTCATCAGGCGGAAGACCGAAGCCGATGGAGAGATATCACCAGGAAGATAAGTAATTGAGAGTCGTGATCCTCAAAAATGAACCGACTGGAGAAAGAGAGAAATATCTAACAGAGGTTATCCCACTCTCACACCATTGCAACTCCTGCAAGCATTATAGACAGTGGCATGCATATAATTTCGAGCACTGAAGATCTGCAAGTTTCTAAGAGCAACTATATCTTTGCCATGGTATCATTATACCTTTCGAATTTTTCACAAATTAATAATTATTGAAAATTCAGATTACAATCAGAAATTTCAAATGCTATTTGATACTTTAATATTAGTACAAAAAAACTTCGGTTCCCATATGGAACAGTATTGTATTCTTTCTACCCCAATAAATCCTTTATAAACAGCAGACTCAAATCCAGTTGCTAGCGATCAAATTATTAATAAGTCAATAAGGGAGAAAAGAATCTAGGCTTACTATGAAGAGAATATAATAAAAGGACGAAATTCAATGGGAAATCTTTATTGTCCGTTTGTTTACCGAAGCCTCTTGTAGCGTCCTTTATAAATGTGATTGATACCGTTTCTTTATGAGCTCTTATATCACAATGGGTAATAATATTTGAAGCAAAAGCATTTAGAAAAATATTTTTGTTTGATTATTGTTTTTGTATATTAAACCTTATAGAACCATTCGTTTAATTTTAATTTATAAAGGCTGCTAAGTGGTAACCATATTTTCTTTTGCTTATATATGGCTATTAAATAGAAAGTAGTAAAGTTTTAATTTAAACAATTATTATATTTGCTACCCTAAATCTTTATTGATACAGATTTTTTTAACAGAATGACTCGTAATGTAGACCTTAAAACTACCACTAATTAGGATGAAACAGTCATAAAGAGGACGACGAAAATGTGAATCATAATATATTTCAGCGTTAAAACTCCTCTTTATTCTATTACCTACATACTAAAAGTCCAAAGTGAAATATTGTAGTAAATAAATAAACTCAAGAGAAACTCCGCGACAATTATTGCAGCGAGATGTGGCCTTTTGTCGCGTCGTGGAGTCCCCTCTAACAAATACGGGCATGAGTTTGGCTAAAAGTTTTCTTTTGAAAGAATGAGGCCATCGGAGCAGGTAAGGTTCACTCGTTGAATGACAAATAGTTTTATCGAATGAATAAGTGGGTTCCATTTGTAAAACCACGGGTGATTTGAGGGAGGGAAACATTTTGTTAATGTACTAACTAACGATTTATTTGTGACTATGTATTATCGGAAATCGTACGCCATTTTCCCAAAGATCCGTTTCCCAAATGGCAAGTTGCACATGGTTGGCTTCAAAATTTCAGTTAGTCTAAATATATATTCTTATCTCATTAGCCTATTTAAATTTAGTTAGGTAGACCATTGCTTACACCTTTCAAGATAAAAATTTGAGATCTTGTAGATAACTTCACCAATTTTTAAATAAAAGCTAGTAAATTTCACATTTTTTAAATTCATCTTTCCACCTTAATTTGTGCGGCTGAACATGAACTAAAGTATCATAAAAATCCGCTGCTTATTTAAGATATTACAAAAGTCCAACAACAGTCAACGAAAACAAAAAACCCGGACAACGTAAATATCCGTGCGGATGACTACAAACAAAACGTCTCACGGCGAGCTTTTACAATTAATTTTCACATTTTCCCTGCAAACTGCTAGAGCGAATTCAAAGGTGGCAGTTATTACACTATGATTTATTGATTTCGGATTATCTGCGTGTTCTTTGTCAGTCTCAGAACTGGGTGAGTTAGCGCTTTCATTTATTTGAATCAATTTGCTGAATATTTTTACAGTAATGAAATCTTCTGACGTCTGAAAGATGCAATTCGACTGACATTTCTAGATCATTTTTGTTTTAAAATTTGATTTGCTCGGGGTTCATGCTGTGAATCGATTCTTCGCGTTGAATTTATTATTCAACAAGCGATCGTTGATTTGTTTCTTAATATAAAAAGATGTTACAAATCAAATCAATCAACATTTCTTATATTATACTTGTCTAGTGGTGACCACGTTGCAGTACTATAATAATGAAACCAGCCCTGTTATATATACTGTCACAATCCTGAGCATGGGTCTCCTCTACTCCAAGAGGGTTTAGGTCTTAGTCAACCACACTGGCCTAGATCAGATTGGCAGACTTCATACACTTTAGAAATTCTAATGTAGATTTTTTTGGTAGAATTGATATAATTATTTTGGAGGTTCTTTTATGGTGAATTCTTTCTTCGTTAAGGTAAACAATAATTGATAAATATTACACACATAATTTCGAATAGTCAGAGGTGAGTAAGTGCCTTGAGTTATGAATCAGCAGACCGTCGTCTCAGCACTCCGTTCCATTTGCAACAAGGCTATCGTGCATGTGCAGTTAGGCAGTTGCAGTAAGGATTATGTAGTTCATAATTCAAAATCAGGCGATGGTGGGATAAGTGCTGGTTTAAAAATTATATTCATAAAGGTAACATCAACAGTTTATGTGCGTGTGTAGAGGAGTATTTTAGTAAACATAATAACCTCCGTGCGTTTCGTGATGGATAGGTTACGCGTGAAAAAATAACGAGGAAATAGCCTCGTTCCGCAACTTCATAAACGCTATGTCATTGTTATGAAGGCGTATTGCGTTAATCATTTATCTTTACTTTATGTCTTTCCCGAGATTGAAAGTGTTTTTAAAGCACTTTAAAAGGAGTTTATAGTTCGGCGTAATAGTCAAATATAAAGTGGCTTTCATTGTTTAAAAAAAAAACCAAGAGCTAAACTATCATCATCATCACCATCAATCGCAGGATATCCGCTGTTGAAAATGAGCCTCCCTCAAATATTTCTAGATCGCTCTTTTGAAAGCGGACAAATGACCTAATAAAAGTCGCAGGAGCTGAATTATCCTCTGATTGAATTCAAAAGTGAAATTAATAATTGTTTTATAATACAATTAGAAATCGTTACTCTGGTATGTTTTAATTTATCCCGTTAATAAATTTTCTCTAGCCATTGAATAGTCGACCCTAAAAATAAATATTTTTACATTTTTAAAATTAATTTTATTCATAAAACGAATATGATCTGTGAAAAACCCAATGAACTTCTAAATTGTTTTGCAGTAGACTTGAAGGTTACAAAATTCTTTTATATAGAATAGAAAAGTCAATATAGAAAGACGTTTATTACTCAACCTGCATTTTGCGAATTGATCTAGAAAACTGATAAACCTGTCCAGTCAAGAGAAATTGAAAATTCAATATCTTTGAGGATTTCAGAGAATGCAATATCTGTATATTGGCGTACTGATAAATAAAAATCGCTTTCGCCTAACATTGGCTTATGTACTTACTTATTCAAATCATGATACAACATATTGTCATAGATGACACTAATTCTATAAAAACAATTGAGACAGGATTTAGCGTCACGCTGATCATGAGCGCTGACGAGCTAATATGTATAGTTGCTTAAGAGGCCTTTTTGAATAAAGCCGACCGCTCAGCGCTGGCGAGCGTCGGCGCTGACCATCGTACGCGTGCTTCTGCGTTCAGTGAGCATTTTATTCGCGGCGATCAGCACGATACAGGAACGTCGTCAGCGCTGACAAACTGCGCAGTGTGCTGTCAACGCCGATGGACAGCGTGGCTCTAAAACCAGCCTGTGTCTAAAGATACGTAGCGTAAATTATGTCAATAATTGAATGTTCAGTAATTATTTTTTTATGCGTAGTTCAATTAATCAGCTTGAATTCAATTTCAAAATCAATATTTTAAATACATAACAATTTTGAATAAATACACACGAAAGTTTGGAAAAAAATATCTGGTTGAAAATATAGGTAAATATAGACATATCCGGCTGAATTTTAAAACTAATGTAAATAATCTTCCTGCTTTATTTAAATGCGAACATTTTTGATGTTCAAACATTCCTATCTATTGGAACGAGTTCAACTTCTACAGAATTTAGTAACACAGATTGTAGATAATAACTCTTAAACCGACTTAGGTTTTGTTTTATAGTTGGATTCAAACTTATCTGGAGTAACGGGTATCGAAATTCAGCACCAATGAAAATGCGTTGTTTGATACAAATGACATATTCATTGATACCTTTTAACTTTCAATATTAATAAATCATCAATCAAACCATTCCTTTTGAAACTATTTTTAACCATTTAAATGACGAATTCTACAAAGCCCTCTTAAACTGATTGCACATTTTTTTTATAAGGGCACGAGAGATTTCCTCCACTAAACCTGATGATAAGTCCAGTGAGTAATATTGATTGCACATTGTTTTTTATACGGCAAAGTTACCTCACTACACCTGATGGTCAGTGGAGTGAGGCTCAATAGAATGTCGACTGATATGAGATGATTACCTCTCGGCAGTTGACATAATTATGCCGGCCTATTGGAACCGGATATAAACAGACTGATCTCGGAATGCGACGCTTACGTGAGCCACTATGGAGGGTTTTAACACCTTTAGTACGGTATTCATTAACCGGGCGGATATTTAAAATATATCTTACCAATAAAATATATCCTACCACCAGTAAATAAAATATATAGCAAAGAGCAATAGAAGGAACATGAACATCATCATTTATTCTGTTTTCTATTATCGTTGAGGATGGTCAAAAGGTATCTTGGGTACGACCCTTGTTTTAATCTATACAAATATTATAAAGCTGAAGAGTTTGTTTGTTTGAATGCACTAATCGCAGGAGCTAGCTACTACACTGATTTTGAAATTTTTATCACTAATAGGAAACTACATTACTCCCGAGTGCTATAGGCAAATTTTTATCCCGGAAAAACTTCACGCAGGCGGAGCCGCAAACAAAAGCTAATATAATACAAAATCCTTTCTAAAACATTTTACAATTTATATCCTTACCGAAGATTTACTTTGTAAACTGCGTATTGTAACAAGATCCACGATTGATGCAAGAAACAACAGGATTACTAAGTATTAGTGGGTGTAACGTGATCGCGAACTCCAATAAGTAGCAACTTAATCTTAGTATAGTCTAAGCGGCTTGACGTATCTTCTAATTAAGCAAATGCTGCGTAAAGCAAAGCCATGGTGTATTAAGAACTCGAATAATATGTTATTTACAGCAGATTAGAAGCAGATAATTACTGAAATTAAAACCTTGTTCATCCATCCATCCTCCATCTTTTGTTCCAAAATGCCCTATGCCCACTGGTGGTAGATCTCTCATATGTGAAAGTCCCCTTAGGTAGGTACCATCGCAATGTTTGTTTCTCCCGCAAATCAGCAGTGTGTAGTGCACTGTTGGGGTTCCGGTTTGCAGACATTGTATCTAGTGTAATAACTAGACATAATAAGAATTAACATCTCATGTCATAGGATAGCGAGCGCTGTCAAATACGAAACAATAGTGTGCAATTGAAGGTGTTGGATGGTGTTTCTGCTATTTATGGGCGGTCGTATCGCTTACCATCAGGCTAACGGCAAAATCGTCACGACATTCAAAGCAATAAAAAAGAAAAAAATGGATCATGTCTTCACTTTCCTCAAAAATAGGCAATGTATCTCAGATTCTTTATATTCATACGCAACTCATGTTAAGGAGACACAAAGCGACCCGACCAGTGACTGTACTCAGTATTTAAAGCTAATGAAAACTTAGTCCTTGACCAAAGTCCCGAGAATGTCTATTTTTCCTTTCTGCAGTAATCCAGAAAATTCCGCCAGCTTTCATAAAACATTAGAATAGCACTCGAAATTTTATATCTTTAAAATTTTAAATGGCTATACTTTTTCAAAAGTTGAATTTACTGAAACAGACATAAACTTTGAGAATTTATAATTTTTCGTTCTGTCACATTCCTATATTTACATAATATTAGCGACCCGCCCCGGCTTCGCACGGGTGCAATGCTGATACTAAATACACTACAGAAAAACTGTGAACGTTGTATATAAAAACAAAATCGGCCCGCTCTGGCTTCGCACGGGTATAGCATAACAAAATAACAGTATTTCTCCACTATTTAATGGATGTTATTATACATATAAACCTTCCTCTTGAATCACTCTATCTATTAAAAAAAAACGCATCAAAATCCGTTGCGTAGTATTAAAGATATAAGCATACAAAGGGACATAGGGACAGAGAAAGCGACTTTGTTTTATACTATGTAGTGATATATAATCCTTTGTAACGTTCGATTTGTCATCCATCATACCGGAAAAAATATTTGTAGAAAAACAAACCCCCATATTTTTTCCTATATGGTAATATTTCAACGCTTCAATATCATCAAATTCGAAAAAAAATAACGCAGCAAAAAAATACATTCACCGCATCGAATTGTCAAAATATAGAACAAAGATCAACATGCCTTTTTCCAATTAAAAATTGTTAATCAACATTTCTAATTGGTAACACAATACAAGGCGAAACAATGCAGTAATTTGTGAATTCGAAAACGTTGTCGTGTTCTTTGTAAAACCTGATCTCGATGTTTCACGGAACGTTCATTTCACTCGCATTGTGAATGAGAGAAAATTTAGATTTGTTATCCATCGACGCCACTCGCCGTCTCTGTCATTCTCTTTTTGTTACTCAGATGATTTTCTGTTCCAGTTTTCGTTTCGATTTCTAATACTTTCAACGCCAATATAGTTAATGAAATTAAAATGAATATACGTATAGTCAATACCTATTGCGATAATTCGGCAGCCGGCTTTATTATTGTATAATTAGACAATCCAAATTTTGTTGCTTTTGATTAACTTTTCAGTAGTTGTAGGACTTTGTCACAGCGTAACTGCATCTTTCCAATGAAGTGACATAAAGATCTGACACACTTCTCCCAAAACGACTCCCAGAATGCGTAAACTGAAATTGTCACCTGTAACCTGAGTTCGCAACTCATTACCCCGAATGAACTCTATAACTCGTATTCACTCGCTGAGGTTGGAACTTATTTCGGTCGACGCTTGTTTACGAACTTTACCGAACGTGAGATAAAATTACCTTCGAGTTTCAAGTTTGATTGGTGATATGTGTTCTGGTTTGTAGCTGAGTTTGCGGCAATGCTGAATTGACTGTATTTTAATTTGTCTTATACATTTTTTATTATATTCTCTCTGTGAGCTCCGTATTGTGAAGTTTGAATTCTATGTAGTGTTATATGAAGAAGATATCTGACGCATCAGAATCGGAATTTTAGTACGTAATATTCTTATATCAACTAACAGAACGGGAAAGCTTTCATTCTCTTTCCTATCTTTTTGGCAACGTGAGAGTTCATGAGCGCTGGTAATAAGTTACCATCAGGCTACTTTCATTTGCCTACTATTCACTATAAAGACAAAATCAATTTAGTTATAAAAGTCGCATCCATCATCGTTAATTCAAATTATCGACTGTTTGTTGACGCAAAAAGGACAAACTCAAATAACTCATAAAGTTACAAATTTTCATTTCAAAAGGGTTGCGAATGATTGGAGTACTATTGACTTAACGTCACAACTTCCCTCATTTATAATTTAGGGCTCTGTTTAGTTTTATTGGAGTCTGATCAGATAATGATAGAATTTATTGCCAGCCAATATTGAAGTAAATAATGTTCTAGTAAAAACAGGTTGTAACAATACATGCGATTTTATGTAATTGCCATATTATGTATGTAATTACTGTTGCGATATTTTTTCCTTAACATCCTTGAGTTTTGAAGATTTTGTGTAATCCGATATCAACAAAGCTGGTATAAGCTCATTCCATACTAAAAATGCTATGGAAAAATATACCCAATAGACCAGTGGCGAAGGATGAAATTTTCCAAAAGGGAACCCGACAAAACTTAGGGATACTTATAGAGCATAAATGCGGTGTGCAAATCATTCTAAAGAAATTTAGATTTGGCATAAATTATGAAAGGGAAGCCGGCAGGAGTCGAGTTGCATGAACAATTCGTCATCGCAATAGACATAATTTTAGTTGCATCGAATATTTTTGTAAATCTGAACCGTATCCCTTTATAACTCCCCTAAAGGCCTTGGAAGTGCGTGAAACTCGGTTATAGTCGGTCATTGCCCTCACACATAAAATATTTCGCACGTCGAGCACCAGGGGCGAAAATGAGATTAATGAACTAACTAGAGGCCGTAAGGATAAACTTTAGTAGTTATAGTTATGAATTTGTTTTAAGTAGTCTCTTGTATGTCAAAAACGCTCACGTTACACAAGTAGAATTACAGTTCTGGGGCCTTATTCTCTATGCCACACGTTATTTTGACAGAGCCTAACAAGTACGTAACGTACCGCGTCACGTTAAAGACAATAGAAATTGGCATACAGAATACCATTTCACGCAAATTTCACGAAGATAAGGCGACATGGTCGCGTTACGCGTTTACAGTGACATACAGAATAAGGGCCCTGCACTAGTATTTGAGTGTTAGTATTTAAATTACAGTTTTGCACTCGTGTAATTCTAATTTCAAGCAATTGACGTATTTTGGAACTTAAATATTCTAACCATACTCCTCAGTGTGCTGCCACTAGGCCAATAAAACACTCTTTACTCTCTCGCTCTTCCTGAATAATCTTCCCACGTGATGTAAGGTCAGTCTTCTTTACATTTTTCTTCCACTTTGCTCTATTCATGACGTCGTCATCGGTAATATTGCATGCTACCATGTCGTGTTGGAACATTCGCCCATGTAGTTTCTGGTCTCCTTCTAGGTCTTTTTTTGGGTAAAGCACTCTTTACTACTTAAAATTATTCATACTGTCGTATGCACATTCATATTTCAGATAAACATTGTCGAAAAGTTAGTTTTGATAACAGTACACTAGTAATAAAACCTCGTGTTCATACGTAGATAACAGCTCTTTACGGGTGAATGCCCTTTTGCGAGACGTAGGAACCCTAAAATATTTAGTACCTTTCAGCTTGTATTCCTGCGTATCAAGTTAAGTACCGCATTTCATACAAGCCGTGTAATTATGTATGACTTCATTGACTCTGTTTAGTATCAGATGTAACTACATGTTTATACCAAGTTATTCTTTAAGATACTCTAGAATTAAATCCTTCTTTTTTTAATTCAGTAAATGTCGTTAAATATAGCTTAAATGCAAACGGTATTATATAATTATAATAGCTTTTGCCTGCGACTTCGCTATCGTGAAAAAAGTTTTCCAGTATAAATATTTTCACCGGGTATAAATTAGCCTATAACACTCAGGAGTAATGCAGCTTCTTATTAGTTTAACATTTTTCAAAATCGATTTAGTAGTTCCTGTAATAAGCATATTTAAACAAGCAAACCTTTCAGTTTTATTAGTATAGATATGACACTATTAAAATGTTCAATTAGAAAATATTGATGTTTCGTCAGTTATAGTCCTCATCGTCATTTTTTGAACAAATAAACAATTACTACAATAGCAGAAGACAGGTTACAACAGGAGAAATGCTCAAAATTGGCTCGTGTCTTGTTAGTAGCATAGCATATACAAGCCCCGTCGTTTAATTAATTAATTTCTGTACTCTTGTTGGTTTTAACGTTGAATTTTGCGGCTTCCAAGTAACGTATGGCAGTATATAAATGTCTGCAGTCAGTATAGTTTAAAAATACAAGTAGCCTGTTTACACTCACACGTTTCTTACAATACTAAAATATACTTTAAGGACACCTATAATTTCTTTGGTATTGTCGATTAGTATATTGACGGTGGTGATAATTAGTTTTACAATCAGTAAACCAATTTGTAAATTTGGCAGCTCTCCTATAAAAGACCTAAACTATCTAAACCTAAAGCTCTTGATACATAGGCTTGAGCACCAGTGCACCAACCTTTACGAGACGAAATCCCTACATCATTATAACACGGACCGCCTTATCCCAAATATGCTGATTCATCGCATCTATCGAAGCATAATCACGTGGTGCGCCGCCATCTTGGCCGCACATTACGTTGGTGATGCACCAATCTGAAATTGAAATCGGTGTGCATCGAACGCCATGCATATTTCATGGCTCGGTGACCTAGCAGGAAAGGATTGCGACCTGTACTTTCATAACGCTTCTCAGACTTCGTTAAAATATTCAAGATGCGAGTTGTAGAAGTTGATTTGGTGTTTGATTTGATATACTGGTACTTTTCTTTCTTTAGCTTGAATCATATGTAGATGTTTAGAATCATAGAAAGCGTGTGATCATGTTTATAGTTGCAATTCGTTTTTTGCCATTCATAGAATTTTCCTCATTGAAAGCAGTCGTACAGCAAAAGCAGTAAATAAAGAAATATTTTCTCTATTTATGCAAAACCCTTTGACCCCGATATTCTTGCAAAACCTTCCTCTATGCCTTTCTTTGCGTTATTTTATTTTCCTTTGTATGCGTTTCGCTATCCCATTGTTGTTTTAGAAATATGGCCGGGAGTCTTAAATTTTATGCCTTTTTTATTTATACAAAATTATTTGTTATTATATAAAAAATTATTGAATTGAGCATTATTTAAGATAATATATTATTTTTTGTACTGGCATTACAAAATGACCCCACTGCAACTGATGGTAACCAGAGTGGGGTCCAATAGAATGTGGAAAGATGATTGATTATCCCTCGGCAGTCAATACAATTATGCCGGCCTGTTGGAACCAGTTATAGCCAGGGAGATCCCGGAAGACGAAACACTGACGTGGATCACTATGGCAGGTTTTAACACCTTGTGCACGGTGGTCGCTAGCCGGACGGATATAAAATGTATCGTAACACCGTCATATTATAGACATTAAGCCATTATCTTTAATGTAAGATTTTTAAGTGTTACTTTTATGACATATTTTTATTTCCATTCTTTCTTGCCTTCCACGTGCATTTTATTTCCAAAAATATCAAAACAGTAAAACGGATTTTCCTTCATAATTTTATTGGCGCAGAATATCATGTACAAAGTTTGTTTAGGTTTAAATATTTTTCAATAATGTAAAGCGATTTATTTTAACATGTTCGAAAACTGGATTTACACATGGGACGGGTGAAAAGTTTTTCCGTTAAAATCTGTTTTAATTATAAAACTTTGGAGTTTGTGTCAATACCGCCTGCCGATTGATTGAACGGCCGATATGTGAATTTAAAACAGTTACCTTAAATTATAATGTAAAACTTATATTCAAAAATTTTGGTATCATAGCTTTAAATGTTAGAAATGTTTTTAAGCCAAGGTGTTAATTGTTAACAGCCTGAATAGGTTGGCCTCGATTAAAAATTAAAGTCTGGTTCCATGTTTCGACATCTAGAAAACCCGGATGAAATTTGCGGTCAGGTATCTTTTATAAGTCGCCTTAGTCTACTGGCAACGCAAAAAGGCTGTTGATGGGTCCAGGGTTCAAATTCCAGTACGTTACAATACATTGTGTACAGGAGGCCCATGGCCAGCAGTGAGACAGTACATAATACATGGATGATATTACATATATTATTACACAATAAAATCTCAATCACAATTCCATCAGGATTATCCACCCAATCTACCCTTGAAACAAATAGGCACCAAATTCCAATTAATTCAGAATCCAGACGATCATTTGATGAGAAAAATGTTTGGCTCAGTCGTAATCCGTCTACAGGCCGTTAACTTGGGTGCAACTGTTTATTGAAGCGATTAGAATTTCTATAGTATTGTGTCTTAATTTAAACACTAGAATTATAGGTCACGGTTTATTTTCGTGTTAGGGCTTTTGTTTATTGCAATAAGGTATATTTTATTGGGGAAATAAAATGTATTTAATAGGAGTCTGTATAGGTATCAATAAGGTCGGTCGGTAAGATTATATCGTAAAAATATAATCATGTGAAATAATACCTGTAAAGTTTATTATTATGTATTAAGATAAAAGCGCAACTACGAGATAGCTCTTGTAAGAGAGAGTCAATTTGGGTACTCTTTGACCTTAATGTTATATACCAAATGCCTGCCTACTATCTATTATAGCTAGATCACTCAATGGTTTTAAAACATACTGTTTCTGGACCAGGAAATAGGACTCTAGAACTACCGGTCCTTAGTTATAACTACACCAAAAGGCGATAATTAGTATCTTCAAAAACTATTAACAAAATCTACAAATAACCTACCATTACAGAAAAATTCCGTCATGTAACACGTCTAGACTATTTCAGAATAAAATCTGTATTCCAAATGGAAATGAAAATACCCACGTCAATAAATTTATGGGCAGTCTCATTGTTTTAATTAAACTTCCAATTACAATTGATCGAATAAGCTACTTACATGTCGTTAATTAGCCTAAAGTGAAATGTATTTTACTAGCTACTACTGTCGCTAACATGTATCCTTTTACAAAAGTAACTTATATAACAATTAAATTATGTACCTATATCAGTAATATAATTTTCTGGAAAGAAATCAATAGTTTCAAACATAGCATATAGATAGATAGTAGCGTCATATTAAAGGGTAAGTAAAACCAAATATAAACAAATATCTATACAGTAATGCGGATTGAAATAGGTTGAATTCCTAACCAAATAAAGCTATAGGTCATATTTATCTTCATTTGCTTGCAACTTAATTTCTGCTTGACATCGAGACGGATAGAATCCACAAATCAGCGAAATGTACGCTCGTTGTATCTCTGCTAACCCCAAAACATTACACACTAAGAGCAAGTTCGAAGCAGCGCTGTTTACACATCAAGTCAACAATGAACTCATGTTGCAAGTCTGGTGCAAATATAATTTAATACCGTGTCTACAACATTAATTAGATTTGGGCTTGACTTGTTAATCAAGCCATCAATCTTAAAGGTTCTGGGGTTTAGGACGGGTCTACATGTTATGCTTGATTCGCGTCTAGTACTCAGGCCGTGTAAATTAGCTTTATGAATGATTATGTTAGGGCACAATGACACAATTTATTTTGTTTATATCGCTATTTTATCTATATTATTGCAAGAATTAAATGTCTTTGTTCTTGCTAATATTGGATACTAATCGTAAGCTCGTGATGACTGATGGGTCATTGGTCTGGTGAAAACGATTTCAAGCTTTTTCATGTAAATCATAACCACGGCGAATGGATCCACTCATCAGTATTTAAACCTCGAAACAGACTACCACAAAAAAAATCTTACAACTATATCAACCTTTATCTATACAATACATCCAAGTCTCGTCCAATAAAGACACTAAAGGGAAAGCGCGTCGAAAATATACTTCGTGAAATATCTCAACAATACCGTCACGGCGAAACGATAAAGATACAGTTAAATGGGCATTCCGCATTCTGTAGGGCCTTAACGGTCAATGTCTCGTCCCTTTGTTAGTTCCGCACCAAGCGAAAGTGACGGGTAAATATTGTATTTTAAATCTCCTTCACTTTGACTAATAATCAGGTTTATTGGCATATTTTTTTTCACATTTTCTTTCTTTAGCGTATCATTCTGCATTCGCTGTATTTACCTTTTAATAATCAGGTTGTTACAGGAAAATAACTTGGTAGACATTGGGTAGTTCTTGGGTATTTATATGTTCAATATAATTGCTGGGTATAACAAGGTTTTATCGTTTTATCTTTTGTTAACCAATGCTCTGATGCTGCTACAGTTTACCAGCATTCTCGAGCCTTATCATCGGGTGAGCAGCTCGTCATCTTGTCATTCCCTGTCTATTAAAAAAAATGATCTAGTATCTATCTCGTATTAAAATGTTTAGAAACCCTCATCTTCGTGGGAATTGAACTGTAGAACAGTTTGATGGCATACGTGATGCCTCGTTATTGCCGCTACGCGCAGCATATAAAGATGTTCATTTCAAAGGACTCTCAGAGAAGCAGATTCATCGAATTGTTTTATATAAATTCAAAATAAAAAGATATTTATGTAGGTACTACAAAAACAAATACCGTTTGTCTTTAATCACTCCTAAAGTAAATAACAGCCTGATAAACAAGCGAACGAAATACTTTAAAAGTTGTTTACTAGGCTCAACATCAAATCCTTTCATGGTAAATATTCTCTGTTATTGACACAATGTTAAATGTTTGGGAAATATTTGCGAGTGGGGCGACTTCTGGGATTTGGGTTAGTTATCAAATTTGTTGTATTTAATTTTGTTTTCGAGGGTTGAAACTTCTATTGACAATTCCGTGGTTGGTTATGGGATGAAATTTTAAATTTAAATTCAGATTTATGTTTGATGAGCAAAACTATATTTGCAATGTTGGGTAAATAATATCTGTATATAGTATTAATAATAATCAATAGCATAAATACGATGAATATGGTATAAAACATTTTTAACCTAACCTCGCGTGACCATTTTAATAAAAACAAACATTAAATAGAAAAAGTCGTCCTCCATTATAAAACAAGAATTCTGGAAAGTATGGCCAAGTATTAAAAAGTTGGTAGTTCACTGTACCGTAACACAAAACCCGACCCAGTAAGATTGACTTCTGAAACAGGCCAACGTCTACCTGGTTCGTTTGTTTGTGCAGTTTAATTAAGATGCAAGCAGCGTTTTATAAAGTAATAACGAAATACAAAACTAGAGATGTTCTTTCTTTATACAAATAAAAGATTTATTTTTTAATACATCTTGTATTAAATACGAGGATAACTTTATGATAGGTCTTATAGTTGAACGTGTACACACTATTGTTGGTTGAACTTGAAGGCAACATATTTGGAGGCTATTTAAGATTATTGCGTCAATAAATGTTTGTATAGAATTCCATATGATAAAAAGAAATAAAATTAGAGAAGAGTTTAAAGAATTTCGATCGGCTACAAAACTGCATCCAGGTAAAAAAATCACAGTGGAGTAAATATTATGCTATAGCTATGTGAGTAAAAGTTTGTATTGGGCGTGGTACAAAGTTCCTATAACCCACCTGCAATCACATGTCTCACAAAGCAAACAAAAAAATCTGAAAATGATCTTTCAATTTCCTCAAAAAAATTGGAAAAGTTCTAACAATAATTTCCCGTACGGTCTTGCAAAGCCGCGGCAAAGCCCGCGTCTACCCGACTGAAGAAAGTAATTGGAGATAATACGTGGCCCGCATATTGTAGCCGTGGCTCAGCAACTTGGAATAACAGTCATTTTAACAATGTCATGTTAAGTAGGAAAATTAAGGCCTTTTAGATTTTCGCATGGAAAATTGGATGACGCTGAATATGATTAAGGATAATAATAAAATGAGCAGATTGTCTTTATAAAAATGTGTTGGCTTTGACTTGACCTATTTTTACATCAGCTCATAGTAAATTATCTAAATTACATTTCTCATCTCGTTAAGAGGTCCCTTCATGTACTACTCTGTTTTGATCAACTAGTCAAATAATGTTCTCTGGGTTCTTTATTATTCATGTGATTTGAAAATAAGATTATTCAAAGAACTTTTAGTTTTTTCTTTACGTAAATCCTTTTTATTTTTCTCGCAATATACTTAACATTATCAAGCATATAAAAACACATATTCTCAGTAAATTTTAATGTTCACTATGATATTAAATTTTATAGTACGTTTTCTAGGTATACTTGCAAATGCACAATTTCTCGAGGGATTGTCATTACTCTGTCTCACATATTCCAAAAGTTTCACAAAAGAATACATTAGCGAAGTGGAAACGAATGTAACTTACTTATTTTACGTTGATAGGAAAAGGTTTGTGTAGAGTTCAGGTTGCATTACCTTATATATGAACATCACCGTACGGTAGAAAAATATGTGTAATAATACTTATGTACATTATAAAACAAATTTCACCCACCACACCTGTCTGTTTTTCTGAACTCGAAAAACTAAAAAACTTCCGAACGGATTTTGATAAAATATGGCATGGACACTTCTAACTATTGTACTTATAGTTTAAGACTTTGGGAAGGACGGGCTACTTTTTATCCCATCCTAATTAAGACGCCAACGACAGCTAATAAGAATATATGTAAGAGCCATGCTGTTGATAGTTTTGGCTTAACCATGAATAGTACAGTCGGACTTTATCATTGGTCCACACAAAAACAAGCGATAGCTTAGTGGTTGCGTTTCTAATAATAAGAGTGGTCGTCGTTATTTCATCCCCCGTTACAATCCACCTTTCTAGTAGACCATAATTTATTAATCTTGATATCGGCAACTCTGTTCCGTATACAGAACCATTAGGGCGAATGTAGCTTGACACTTAGCAGGATTAGTATTCTTTACATTTTTACTACACCTTTTATACTAACTTTAAAAATCTTATTTTATGGTAAATTTTATTTATATTTCTCCAAATATTTGTTTATTCTGTTGTTTGTTTTGGAACCAGTTTTAAAAACTGTGCCGCAATTATGAAGGCGATCAAGTAAATAGGTTAACTAAAATCATCAGAGACTATGAATTAAGAAATTATCATAATAACTGGATGTTTATACTACCTTCAACATTACATACTTTTCATCCATACTTGAACAAGACATCACACGATACACCTAAAAAGTGTCTGAGAAATGAGAATTGATGTTTGCTATAGATCATGTAATGTCTAGCGCTGAAATTTTTGGAGATTTGTTACACCATTAACGACTGTGTTGTCATAACAAATACAACGTAACACAAACTTCGACTTAATTTGTTTTAAATTATTTGTTTTCTCTCATCAATATTTTATTTCTGAAACCCATTTTGTGCCGGTTGATATGTCAAAAGATAAGGGGTGACTTCTTGGGGTGAACAAATTTGTGTGCGATAGACCCCAAGTTCGTTTAAAACAGCGTTCATTTGACACCACAACCATCCCTTTAATGTCCAAAACGCGTCAACTTGATGTCTGCATAGAATTATAAATGACAGCATTATTTTAATAAGGTTTATTTTTATGTGGCAATGTTTTTATGACTAATTTGAATTCTGAAACAAGTTAATCTATGCGATTGGTAAACTTGGATAATTGAATAAAATAGTTTAGTTCTTTTTACGCGAAACTATATAAATATAATTGAATCGTTTACTATTACTGGAGGTGTCGTTAAAGGCTTTCCTGATATTGCAATTGGAGCGTCGCCAGATAAGGTACTTTTTCAAGATTTAATGGATGAGCTGGAAAATGTTCTGCAGAATCAACGGATACTTTAATACTTGGGCAAAGGCGTAGAACTTCAGAATTTAATTCATTACTGAGTAAAAAAGAAGCATTTGGCGCAGGATACATTGATGTAATCATTATAATACGTTTACATATTAATTAAAATATTTTTTATGTGCCATTCTGATCACATTTACAAAACTATAGTTCATAAAACAGAATACTTCAATAGTTATATAAAATGTAATGATCAGTTTTAAAATTGAGATACTAAGAATGCAAGACAAGACAAACTGAAGACTTACCTGACGTTATTGGTCATCTTCAATGTGCTATGCCAGAAGGGTAACTCTGTCAGTGCTATCGCGAAAAATCCTGGCAAGATGTCCCATACTGAGCCTAATATTACATACAATGACACCACATAAGTCAACTAAAGAAACATTTTGACTAGTGTAAAGTTGCAACTCTGTCTTGCTGCAATGCGCTGTCATGCTAGAATCAGTCAATTGCAATGGGGTTTAAAATTATATGCCCAAAATGCCCACGCAGAAACATTCGTGACCAAAACTTTTAAAATAAAAATATGTACTGAGATTTTGCGAGCTGCATGGCAAATTTTTTTTGTTTCCAAATAAATGTTGGATGACCATATTGTCTAGTTTTGCTTTGTCCATTTAAATAATGTTGGGAGAATGCAATATGCATTTCAACGTCAAATATGTATGGGTAAGCGTGTAGGAAAAATGGACATGTATAAATAGAATGCGCGTAGAAAAAGTTAGGAACAGGCAAACAAGGCGCCACTTTAATTTTTTAAGCAACTGAAGAACGGGACGTTCCTCTAGCCTGATATATTACAAAACATTATATTGTGACACTTTTTATCCGTTGTTTAAATTTTAGTGTGCCGCCTCAAACAGTATTGAAACGCTCAGCTTGGAAACTAAATATAACCTAATAAAATGTATCAAATTTGAAAATAAATAATGTCACGTTCTTCCTAATACCTCACAAGCAAGCACATGAAAGCTTTTACTGTACACGAAGTACTTTGATATCGTAAACGTGTTAATTACTTTCATCGTGCGTTTTTACGAAATGAAAAAGTTCCCAATTTTAATTCCAACAGTTTCATTATCCAGGAACATGCAAAAAATAGGAACAAAAAACACAGTCTGTTAAACATGAAAAGTTGACTTACCAAACTACAAAATAATTTCCATTCAGAATACATAACACACAAAGGAGCGTATAAACGCACGAACTGAATTTGAAATTTCATTTAAGCACTCACAATCATAACTCGAGAGTGGAGTTTGTATAAAAAGGCATTTGCATCTTCTCACACTTGATGTAGTTTTAATATCTCAGTTGAAAGAAAGTTCCGGAATGAAAGCAACAATCGTTTTATGAATGCTAGCTCTTTAATTTTCTTTTTTATCGTCGACCCTTTCGGCCAAGGATGAATGGCCAGGTCGTATAAAAAATCCGCTTCTTTCATCGGACCCCCATTTAGGGTCCCGCTTATTGCTAAGATAATTGATACGACTCAAAAATGAAAAGATGGTATAAATCATCGAAATTAATCCGGTTCGCGCAAGTCTTTCCCATTATGTTTTTATGATAACGAAGCGCGTTTTAAATTTTGATTAGGAAATTAAAGTTGGCATGTCTGGTTGACAGAAATTTAGTATTCTACGGCTGTTGTAAAAAGTAATTATGTTTTAGACTTTCATTAATTTAATTGGCTTTTTTTGCGCGTAATCACTATTTTTCAGAAGTTAATTATAATTATTCAAAATTTTATACCAAACTTTGAATAGCTAAACTCAAAATAGTAAGATATAAATTTTTTACTAATAATTATTGATAAATATATTTAAATCATTGATTTAAACGTCCTCGGAAAGCCTTTTTGTTAAAAAGATAACATGCTATATTATGTACAAAACCATTTGTACATTGTATTAACATCAATTTAACATTAATTGCTTGTAAATAAGAAACAAAGGCATTGCAATATTTGATAAACAATATTATGGGTCGAACACAATTAGAAAGTGCGGTAATGGAAAATAATCTAAATAATATTATAAACACCAACCATCTAGCATCACATACATAAATAAAGTTATTTAACATATTCACTGGTGGTAGGTCTCTCATATGTGAGAGTCCGCCTGGGTAGGTACCACCGCAATGTCTATTTCTGCCGCAAAGCAGCAGTGTGTAGTCATTGTTGTGTTCCGGTTTAAAGGGCATTGTAGCCTGTGTATCTACTGGACATAATAAGACTTAACATCTCATGTCTCAGGATGCCGAGCGCAGTGGAATACCAAACAATACTTAGTAATTCAGGGTGTTGGATGGTGTTTCTACTGTTTGTGGGCGGTCGTACCATCAGGCGAACGGCAAGCTCGTCTCGTTATTTAAAGATGTAATAAAAACATATTTGAGTGCATCTAAATTAAATTAGAATTATTGTTTTATTTAAAATAATGGCAATATGCTTTAGGAACTACCTCTTTACCACCTCTGTTTATATCTGCTACTACGCAGCAATGTGCAAGTCTTATTGCTTTTTGATTCGTATACTTCAACCAGTGAAATTAATGGGCATTTTTAGTTCTTATTATCTATGGCATCTTAAGATATAATACGTTCTGCGATGTGTCTGTCTGTCCTGCCGCGCTTTGTAATTCAAAGATTTTTGTGGTATTGCAACTGCTAACAGACAGCCGCGGCAGTCTCCATTCGAGCAATTTGCTCGACCCGTTATTCAGTCGTGCATTTTAAAATTAATATCTAATCATATTACTATTTCTGCGAGTCAAACCACTTATGTATGCAATACTTTCTCTTACCACAATATCGCATCCAGTTTCCATCGAAATATCATTATATGCAGTGTTCGAACCAATATCTTGAAATTGCTTATAAATCAGCACATCAAGTTGAACCACCAATATGTCAGATGTATTATAAAGTTTGGTATATTTCACTTTATCTGCTTCTAAATGTATCTGGAAATATATTTAAAATAATTAAGTTTTAGGAATCCCAATCATTTTCTAGGTCAAGTAGGAGTTCACCCTGCGTTTGCAGAATTCTACAACGGTAAACCTTGCCTGTCGTAAGAGGTGACTAATAGGGGCCATCAAGGGTTGCAGGAACGCATTGGAGTACTATGACTGGGGCTTTTGTACCTTCGTACATCGAGCGACCTCATCCTAATTATAATAGTACAACAATGCCGTAGATTTTTAGGACGTCCTTCGGTGTGGATCCTCGGAGTCCCTACAATTAAAAGTGATAGGCCGCAAGACGGCGTTGCACAGGGATAGTAGCGGTTATAATATGGACGATCTTCGCCTCTGGTGCCCGCACAAGCTCTCTTATGCCCTAGAGAGGACTACTGGACGGTATCATTAATTTCGTTTTCTCTACCAAAAAAAATTAACTACTAGTTATGTCTCGTCTAAATTTACTACAAATGCTAAGCTACTAATTGCGCTTTGCCTACCTTTTCAGGAATAAAAATCATGAAAAATTAAAATTTGTAGTGATACCGGTTTCATAACGGTGTGTAGATCATTATCCAAATGAATGCAAATAACGTTGATCCGGTTTGTGGCTTAGAATTACTCATCGGTCTTTACCAAGTTAGGAATAAGATTTACTTTCGAAGTCCACAGTTGGTTTAACACGTCAAAGTTTTGTAAATTTATGACAAACGTTGGCTTCTAATTCGTTAACAGTTGATTAGGCGCAATCGTTGAAACTATTTTATTCCTATATTTTCGGAGACGCGTCACGTGCTGGTCCATATTTTTTCAGAATTCATTGCACTTAGTATCACTCGCACTCACTTTGCTGAGTAGAAAACATTTATCATACTCAGTTTCTAGATAACAAGTTAAATTTACTGCCGCATTCAGAGGCTTCATTTAATTTTAATTGCCATTTTTAAAATACGAGAATATTTTTTTTCAACGCCCACCTACTATTTAATCTACTTTATATTTACGTTATATTTAGTAACAATATTAGCCGTTAATTTACTCTGGATGGAAAACTACCGAATTTAAAATCATTATTATTAAAGACGACTCAAAAAAATTATGCACGAAGCACCACTTGTTTGTTGCCTATTTATTTAGACAATGGCATAATAGTTATGTAAATCTCTAACACAAGTACAATTCCCGAATATTTTCGGTGCAAAGAATAGGGCCAGACACTTCGCGACGTATTGTCCTGGATTACTCCGTATCTAGTATTCTTACGCAAAATCCTGTTGTTGCCGCTGATTTGTGTGTCGGACCAAAATTAACCAACAAAAGAGGAATCAGTTTTTCTTTTTGTATCATTTCTTTTATTATTCTTTTTGTTTATATAACTTTCTTAAGTAAAAGTAGATGTAAATGTTTTGTGTTAATTGTTTCTTGTGGAGTCGTTTTCGTAGTTTAATTTTCAATTAAGGCATAGGTTTAAGGAAGACAATCTAATCTTAATGTAATGTAGTGCTTAACTATTGTTAATTATGATTGTATTCTGTATTATGCCTTTTGTTAAATAATAATAATAATTTCTTATTTCAGCGTAGGTTAAATGATTTAAATAAATAATTTTGTTATTTAAACATAATAAAACCGTATTATATATCTCGACTGTGTTTAGTGGCGTAAATATATTGCGTGCGTTGTGCGATAACTGTTCTGTGGTATCAGGTTGAATTTGGTCAAGCAAAGTTATATTAGGTTTCTCTGCTCAGTATCACTTCTGCCTATCCCTTCGGGGATAGAGGCATATGTGATTATGTTTAAAATTGTGATTATGTTTTATAGTTTAAAATATTCCTATGAGATGAGATAATCATTGTAAGCGTATACGGAGTTGGTCACTTAATTGTTTTAGACGCGTTTAAGTATGAAAAAGCTTATGTTGTATATTTCTTTTTCCGAATAAAATTTTATATTTAAAGTGCACTGTCGTATAAATAACAAGTCTAGCACTAAAGACGTAGTATTTTTCAATATTCTCCACAAATATACGGCCCTAACAAATTGCTCCCATGCAATATTAGAAGGAAAACCTCGTTTCAATTATAGTATCTAGACTTTTCTCCGGTAACCTATTATTTTGTTAATTGAATTACTAGCGTATGTAGACATTTGGTGTCATTGAATTACTCTACAACAGGGATGGCGCACCTTTGTGAATTAACTTGTCATTATTAATTATAAATTGAAAAATAATAAAAGCCTGTAGCGTACCATTTAGGATCCCAACTAGCCTATCTTTGCAGAAACATTACTACGATGATAATGAAATAAAAAAAAGAACTCTACATGCGATTAAAATTATACAATACCAGAGGTATATACATTCGGCATTAATTATGATAGACTACTGGTGGTAGGTCTCCCATAATATGTGAGTCTGCCTGAGTAGGTACCACCACAATGTCTATTATTGCCGCCAAGCAGCAGTGTTTTCCGATTTGAAGGACATTGTAGCCAGTGTAACTACTGGACATAATAAGACTTAATATCTCATGTCTCGGAATGGCAAGCGCAGTGGAATACCACAATACTTTGTAATTCAAGGTGTTGGATTGTGTTTATTGGCGGTCGTATCGCTTACCATCAGGCGAACAGCGAGCTCGTCTCGTCATTCAAAGCAATAAAAAAAAGGCTTGCCCGAATTATTTCGTCACATGCCACCTTTGGCAGGCGTGCCATCGGTTCGTCACCTTTACTCTACAACATTATATAAGAATCTATCCAACTATCCTTTAATTAGAAGTCTTATAAATATTTTTAGCTCAGACGCTATGAACACTACGCGAACACGAACCATCTTAAATATTAATCCACTTACTTAGCCAGCATGTAATATTTTCAAAAGGCACGTTCTCATTAATTCAAGTTTTCAATTAGTAGTTCAGGATCAGTACTGGTGACTGTTCTTTTTAC
The DNA here is from genome assembly GCF_014839805.1 of Manduca sexta. Classification (NCBI taxonomy): domain Eukaryota; kingdom Metazoa; phylum Arthropoda; class Insecta; order Lepidoptera; family Sphingidae; genus Manduca; species Manduca sexta. The sequence goes on along the minus strand of NC_051135.1, from coordinate 8,839,588 downwards.
CCACCTGGAACGGTTAATTACTGCGAGATTGTTAACATTTTCATTCCGTGTTGAGGGGCTCATTATAAATAGATATGGTTTTCGACATGGTTCGTAATACTGTAAGTGTAGTAATATCCCGTATATTTATAACATGGTGTAATTAATAAGTACTAGCCAGTGCTCTCGGCTCTGCTTGCGTGAAATTTTTTCCGGGATAAAATTGAGTTTGTATTTTAAGTTAGACCTCTAGCGGTGCATCGGTGAAAATTGCATTTAATTACATTTTGCTTTGCTCTTCTCCTTTAATTATTATTAAAAAAGCTAGGTTTAATATTTTCTTGCAGTAATTTTATATGGAAAATCTTCCAGAACCTTCTAAATAAGAGGCATTTCTTCCCCAGGTTAAACATGAAGCTCATAATCGCGCTGTACCCGCTTTTCTACTCTCTGTTCTTTCCTCTATGCGGGACGTCTTCGAGCGCAGACGATAGAAGATGGCTTCTCTCTCTCGTGGACCTTGTGGAGTTGGACTATGTAGACCACTGCGAACAGAGGGCCAGCGCCACGTGGAGCGAGCTTACTGGAGATAGCAAAGGCTTATCTATGAAGGTATGGTTAACCTAGCATGATTATGTGAGCCTTATATGATAATTCGAGGAGAGGGTGGGGGCGAATTACTGCGTGGGCTATAAAACATGTCTTCTATATACCATAAAATAACTAAAATATGGCCTCATAGGTTTCGTGCCCGACAAGACAAAAAATGTTAATTTGCACATAGTAAGACGCTTTTCTGAATAAATTTATAGTTTATGGAAGGTAATTGTACGGTTCTTTATGAGTGATTGACGGAGCGTTTCCGTGACGGGTGCGGTCCGTGCAAGGGCCATGATAAAATTAATTAAACACCAGAATCAGTGAACCGTGAACGGTTATGCTATTCTTTTTCATTTTGATTTGATGTAATGCAACAATGTTTTACTGTTACGGCCCACATAGCGGACCCCCCTCACCTAATGAGAAACAAAATAATGTATAACTTATTTTGTGAAAATAAATCTACTTAGTAAATCATTACGAAAAAAAAAATGATGAGAACTGATGGTACGGTATATTGTAACTGCTCAGATAACGACCACTGTATAGGTGATAAGAATGCCATAATGACTCGCGTAGAAATCGCGTAGAAATCGCGTTCCGGAATCAGCTGGATATCCTGTGTCAAACAGGCCGGCATAAGTCGACGAGCGAGAGGTAATCTCTCGTGAGAGACTATCTGTTCTCTACTCCACTCACTATCAGGAGGAGTTGGATTTCTGCTGAGCCAAATTCAAAGTGTCTAGTAGAAAATCTCATCTCACCATATTTTGTAAGATTCGTGGTGGCAAACGTAATTATGATAATGTGTGGTTATGCCGTCGTTGTCTAACGTTTCTGAAGCTTTCTGTTTCTTTACGCTCTATGTATTATAGTATAATTATAATAAATTAAAATACTGAACATTGAGGTATTGCATGTACATCATATTTTTTATGTTTACTAAAAACTAGTTTTATTTAGATGGCATCTACAGTAAAAATTATACCAACTTCTAAACAGATCTACACTTATACATTAATGGGCCGTAACCCATTTAATATTTCCACGCGTACAGTACTTTTACATAAATATTAATCGCAGCTGGAGCGGGACAAGTCCTTCGGGATGTTCGCCCGCCAACAGACCACTGACGTGCGAAGCGCTCTCACCGCGCATGCGTTAGCCCCGGACGACAACATCCTAAGGCGTAAAGTGAAGCTACTCCTTCAGCCTGGGGACACGCTGTTGGAAACTGAGCAATGGATGCGGGTAAGTTGATGTAAACAGAAAGTTGTCAAGATAATAGTGGCCAAGTGACAAAGCAATTAGGTATTTATTGCAAATGAATGAACGTTTTCTTTCATTGATAATTTCTTGGCTTACTATTACAAAGATTTGTGTGAATTTTTACATTGATGGAGGAAAATTGAGATTTAAAAATTTCATGTTGCTAAAGGTGGAAAAAACTAGAGAAATATGCCAGAGTCGTGTTAATTGGCAACCCCTACGGCCTATGATACTATGTATGTGTAATATATATGTATGTTGCTAAACAGAATTCATGGTTCCTATTTATCTACCTTTCGGGATTATTAGATTTTTTTAGTAAAAAATGTTTAGAATAATGTGATGTAAATGATTAAATTTGTGCAAAAAAAATATAACATAGAACTTTGTAATAGCAAGACAGCGAATTATTATTATATTTATGATGTTAAATTCGAACCAATAGTCGTACTAGACTCAAATGTTTCTGATAATACGATTAAAAACACTTTATTAAATATGTAGATAAATATATAACCTTTAGTAAATGGAATAAAATTAAGTAAAACATCTATCATTAATACTTTAAAAAGTGACTAATTTTTATGTACAAACGTTTTATAGTATATATAAAATATAAAGTTTTATAGTAAATAATGTAAATTATAAAGCAACGAACCTGCTTACGGTAGAGCAGCATCATACTTATTGCGAGACGGGTGACGCAAGCAAAGCCACCAACTAGAGCTAGTTAACCATAACAAGAAATAAATAAAAATAAATTATTATTCCAGCGTACAAAAATTACTATCGAAATGAAATATTTAACAAAATGAGCGCAATAATGAATGCGGACATCAATTTATTCATTTTCGTTACGATAAACCAAGTAATTGGACATACATTTTTATTAATTTACGGCTCTTCGGAATCGTTTGCTGAATATATCGTTTCCTTGTTTCAAGAACATAAAAGAAACAAATTGCAATGGAGATAACGATAATATATCTTTGGCTCATTTTTATTGTTTTATTACAAAAAAATTTAACGTTAAGTTAAAACAGTAATTTTCTAAATAAATATTATTTAAATATTTAACTTTGTAACTTATAATTTTTTTTCTAAGTTAGATGGTTCTAATCTTAGCCGTCGATTATATTCTTAAATAGACCTGATTAGTATATTTACTCTTTTCGTGTTTATGCCTCTACGGCTAACAAGCGTTTCATCTAAAATATTGAATAATAAAAATACGTAATACATAAATGATTTTAATATAACTCTTTTTCCGCAGTTGGTCACATTCGGAGATACAGCTCTGAACAAAATTCGCTTTGCAACCAATTACGATTGTGACACGAACACAAACTGCACGCTCAGAGGTGAGTAAATCCAACTAATTAACAACCTAACAAAGTTTTACAATTAGCAACAATAACATTAAACTAAAAGCCAAAAATCTGCGGAAGTAAAGACAAACGAGACGCAGCACCGTCCGAAGTCATTACAAATTTCATAAAGCAAGGGAAACTTTTTAATAACTCCGCAGCGCGACGAATGGGCATGTAAAAAGTTAATTTCTCATTTCTCGTAAGGGCAATTTGTATATAAAAAAGTTGGGAGATTTAAGATTTCACGCTTGCATAAATAGAAAAAGGCGGTTAAACTTTCAACACGCAGATGTTTCGTCGTGCATAAATCCTTGTTCTTGAGTCGGGAAACATTGGAAACATCGAATTTACAGCGAGATCTCATTTTATATCTGCTCCTCCGCCCAGCTCTAAGATGAAATAACAATTTTTTCTCTATTTTTCAGTTGGAATACTTTTAAAAATATTTTTTAATGTAGTAATTTTTAAATTAAAATAGAAAAAAAAAATTTTTTTTTGAGTGCAATGGAAGACGAAATGCACATTTTTTTAATAAAGTAGAAAACATTTCAAATAAAAAGCAAACAGCGGCATCATCACTCAAAAGAAAATGAACCTTAAAATAATAATATATTTTATGTACAGAATTAAACTACAACCTCGCGAGACAGCAAGATGAAGCGAAGCAACGACGTATGAAAGCGTCGTGGGAGAGAAACCTTCCCAACATCACCGATTATTTGGAACACATCCTGCCTTTGTTAAGGAACGCTTCCAAACAGAACAGTAAGTTATTTCAAATATAGATAAGTGAAATATTTTAATTTCGAATCTTGTTCAATCTGAAAATTGATGACGTTAATTATTATTAATAAGGTTATAATAGATATAATTTATTCACAGTTTATACTAATTCAGTTATTATGGTTACTACGGTCTTTGTAAACTTTTTACTGTTCTAAATATTTTTTAAATTAATCAACATTAAATTGATAATCGAAGCATGGCACAATCACAATCGTATCGCTTAAATACATTACTTAAAATGAGTAGCTACGACATAGAATACATTGAAAACGTACTGAAAATTTATCTCCACATATCTCTTTGTATGCAGTGATCACAGAGTAAGTTTCATCTAGAATTATGACAATATATTCGGTTTTACGAGACTATATAAAGCATCTAATAAACGCTACTAAGAAACAAACTAATTTGAACAAGTAACTGAAATGAGTTTTGTTAGTTTGGCTTAAAGTTAACAGCGTTTAATTTGTGCTACCATGTTTTGTGACTGTGCACAGTCGTTAGTTTGAAAACATACCTTAAATAGTAAATTCAATGCAATGATTCTGAAGTATTTTCATTAAAATGAACCTGGTTATTTTATAGTGCTTTGTTAATCATAATACGAGGTAATATTAAACTTCAGAATTAATTATCTATATAGTTAATGTTCAGTTCCTTTAAACTAATATCCTAAGAAATATTACTAAAAGTACTTATTTATTCCATATAAATCTATATAATTCAAAAAAGCAAATTATAATTTATAATTGGAATTAACGATAGTTTTTCTCATCTCTGTAAGTTTTACGACACTGAAAAAAGCAAAAAGAAAATTGAATAAAAAAAGCTAAGCCCTATTAAAAGGGTATGAAGGGACGATCTGAGACTCGTGGCCGGTGAAGATATGTGAAGTGCCACGGGCAATCCTTCAGACGGCCCTTCCCAAGACATATAAGTGCCCACTTACTCTATCATACTTATTTCGAGTTGTCTTTTTGTTGGCCGATGTCTGAGAAGTGCTTTTGTAGTTTGTGCGTAATTATTACTGGGAATCTTGAAAAATGTTTATTAGCCAAATGAAAATAATTCGTATTTAATTTGTGCGTGATTTTGTACGTTTTGATTATATGTGCGAAGTAATATTTAATACGCATTGTGTTGTATGTAGAAGTGTTTTAAAACCGTTGAAAACCATACATTTCTTGCTTTAAAATATGAAACCTGGAAGATTTGAAATAGAATACGCAACGGCAATTACATCGTAAAATAAAACATTACTTTAACCGCCCTAATCCTTCTAACTTGATGTGTTTTTAACGACATTTTTGTTGAATAATTGCCTGAGATCATACTAGGATATCATCTAAAGCAGCTGTATAAGCGAAGAAAATTACCCGGCTCTAGAGAAGTTTGTTTTAAAAATGAAGAATTTTTGTACTTTTAAAACATTTTTAACACAATTTTAATGTCGTGCAGATGTTTGAGGGATAAGTTTAAGGCTTTTCCGTGATGTAAGTATATTGTGGAAAATAAAATAGATGGAAATATATTCTAAAATCTCTTGGTAGAGATAATTGTACTCGTGTGTGCTGGTAAACAAATGTCTTAGAAACCTTTCTGATTAAATGCATTTTAGGTAATAAAAAATAAACTTTATCCATCACGCAGGCGAACAAAGTTGCACTTATGATACGTCAAAACAAATATTATTTCTAAATAACAATTAAAATCACTTCTATAACTATGGACATTTTAAATTAAGGATAATATTAATAAGGAATTCAATACAGGTAAACAATGTAACCAGCTCGGGCTGGCAGGTAGGTGGAAATAAAAGGATATCGGCATGGAATCGGCAAATAGGTATTTTTATGCCTAATCCATCACCGCTATCAGTCAATTTTCGTGACAAGACACTCCCTTCAGCCAGCTATGTGTATCTTACCTACAGTAAGCAACAATATTAAATCTTTACTACCTTCAAAACAATTACAAATACTGCACTCAGAACAGAAATAAATCCAGACAGCATAACGAAGTGGACCTAATTATTCAATAAATATATTTGTTCAATAAAATCTTTGTACCTTTATTTATTGTCATAATGCACGTTACGACGGAAATAAACTCAGTAGTTTTATAGTCCTCGGAGATTTCTCTGGAACATCGCTATATATTTTACATCTCAATAAAAACATCGTAAAACGTTTCCTTCTAGTTTAGAGATTGATAACGATGTTGTATAGAGAGAGAGGGACAAGCATCGATGTTACATACTATCAGTTTTTGAATTGAGGTTATTTGTTTCTGGATGGTCTGATCTTTGGCAATAGTAAGTCAAAGGGTGTTTTGCCTTAATTGTAAAGTTGTGACAACTCTTGTGGAGTTTATTTAAGTTGGCGTTTAACCTTGCTGGTGGTAGGATATAGTTTATATCCGCCCGGATAGCGACCACAGTATACAAGGTGTTATACCGTTAAAATATTGGCTCACGTAGGTTTGTCGCGTACCATGATCAGCCTGTGTATATCTGATATCGGCCGGCATAATTGTCATTGTCGTCAGTCTTTCGGTTCAGTCAGTCAGTTCTTTTTTTATCCGTTAAGTAAATTTATTTCAATGTCGAACATTCATAAAATTATAAGTCTAAACCATATTTGTTTTTATAATACCTACCAACCTGATTCATTATGCAAAATTTAGGTTCTGTAGTACCTAGGAGTAATTCGATTTTTTTTTTAAGTCACAGTACAATCATAGGTGAAATTAAATAAGTCAAGAGAAAAAATCTACCCTTAATAAAGCAATATTATTTTATCTAAAGTATATGATGAACTTTGTTGGTAATCTCTAAAGTATCAACTTACGCTTTGTTCCTTAACTAACTTAAACTTTTAATGGATTTTCGTAATATATCGAGAGCATCATTTAACCGAAACACTAGACGAACTAGAAAATAGTCTACTTTTTTTATGCGATAAAGTGACCCCACTGTACCTGATGGTAAGTGATGTGAGGTCCAATAGAATGTCGACTGACGAGAGATGATTACCCTTCTGCAGTCGACACAATTATGCCGGCCTGTTGGAACCGGATATACACAGGCTGATCCCGGAACGTGACACTTACGTGGGCCACTATGCCGGGTTTTAACACTTACGTATGGTGGTCGCTATTCAGGCGGATATAAAATATATCTTACCACCAGCAAAGCTATTAATATTTCTAAAAAGTAGTATAACAATTATTAACTGGCGGCATAATTGTGACGATTGGCAAGGGATAATCATCTTCCATTAGCCGGCATTCTTTCTGAACCCTACTTGTCTTACACTCACGTACATAATGGAGTCACTAACGTGTCCTTATAAAGATACATGTCAAATTGATAACCTCCATCTTTGTAGTCGGTTAAAAATATTTTAACCAACTACAAAAAATAGTCTTGTATTTGTTGCAGAGGTTAAAATCTTAAGTTTCATTGTTGGCAATATGGTATATCAAATTATTTATGAATTATAAATAATAATAAATCAGTTATCTCTTTGCATTCCCACATCCCTATTAACCCTGGTAGACGACCTTGCTTATGAATTAAATGGAAAAACAAAGTAAATAGAAACTGCCTGTCATTATTTGGAAGAGCGATACTCAAGGTCAAGGTTATGAATGAAGTTGTTACTTTATCTACTGTTTGAATTTTACTTGCCTGCCTCGGTGGCGTAGTTGTACTGCATGCGCGGTACGGCAGCGCTCTGAGGTCCTGGGTTCGAATCCCGGGTCGGGCAAAGTGATATTTAGGTTTTTCTGCTCAGTATCAGCCCGGAGTCTGGAATTTGTGCCCGATATGGCGATAGGCTCGCCCCCTATCACATCATGGGACGGAATACACTTGGCGAAAAGTGAGTGCCCTGGTTGCGCCTCTGCATACCCCTTCGGGGATAAAATGCGTGATGTTGTGTGTGAATTTTACTTGGATTCTACGAAATTTCTACGACTGAACGTTACTTGATTTACATTACTCGATTACGAAAGAATTTTCTGTTATACATATACAAGAAACTTCATGTATGTCATTTTAATGGTCAGAGTAGCTTCATTTTAAATGTTTAAGCTCTTTAATCAACGCCGCATTCACAGCCAATAATTTCTAAAATCATGAGCTCCACCTGAAGTTAATACCTACGTTATAGTTATATTATGTTTATATTATCGTGAAGAAGCAATTATGCAGGCTTTCTTTGGTCGGTCAGCACTTTCTTTAAGCTTCACTTCGCTTAACATCAGATGTTGTGACGCAGCCGAGCATATATAAAAAAAAAATCGTCGGGTATAATAAATACCGCTTAAATGATGAATGTTGCCAAATTGAGGCATAAAATACAAAGAGAATATCAAAGTACCAACTCTCCCTGTACGAAGGGTATACAAAGCCAAGGAAATGAAAACTTCAATTTCCGGAACGTCTAAGACAATTTAATAAAAAATATTCACAAATACTTATAGTTTCTCATTCTTGTAAACCATAGCGCGATCTATATTTGAACTAGCGCCATCTATTGGCGGAAAGAGAAATTAAATTTTAATTTATTTTATAATCAGTTTGAACATACCGCCCGCCAAGGACGAGTAGTCCTTCAAAGTACGCTTAATTTTAAAAGGTTTACAATAGCTCAGTCTGCAAACAATCTGTCTTTGAACATCACTTAATACAACTCAAATCGTGGACTGTAAGCTTGTAACTAGACAATTGGGTTATTAAATACAACCAATCCCTCGCAACTAATGGTTTTCAAAACGTTAAATTAACTTACAATATTATACCAAGTTCAATAGCTTGATAGCAAATTAAATTTAATTGTAAAACAAACAAAAATGTAACAATAGATTTATAATCTTTTGGAATTAGTAATTGACATTTCTTCAAGGAAACTTAACGAACTTTAATCATCATTTATCGGTAATGGACAAAGTTTAGATGTTGATCGTTGAATTAAAGAGTTTTTACAGCGCAGAGTAACGACCCTTGAAACGTGGTCCTTGCCGGGATGAATTTTGACTATTCGGCCATAAAGCCACTTGGCCGGAGGTAAGTTGTCCTCTCGCACTAAAACTACATCACCGATTTTTGGTTCGGACGTTTTTACATTCCATTTGTATCGTTGGAAGAATGCCGTTAAATATTCTTGCGACCATCGTCGCCAAAAATTTTGCAACATACGCTGTGTAAGTTGCCAACGACGGAGACTACTAAGTTGGGAAGTTTCATAACTATGGTCAGGCGCTAAAAGCAGCGGTTCTCCTATTAAAAATGGCCTGGAGTCAGTGGCGCCGAGTCGGTGGGGTCCGAACTCATTTGAGATAGCGGCCTGGAATTCAGACAAGCTTCCACTTGGGAGAGTAGTGTCGATATCTCCTCATACGTAAGGGTTGAGTCTCCTATAACTCGTCGAAGATGATGTTTCGTGCTCTTTACACCGGCCTCCCAAATTCCACCAAAATGCGGAGCACGCGGGGGTATAAAATGCCATTCGGTTCCGTTATTTGACAAAGCCTTTGCTACTTCGTTATGAAATGACGAGCGTTCACTAGCGAACAAGATTTTGAGTTCTTTCGCTGCCCCGACAAAATTAGTGCCGTTGTCGCTCCATAGTTGGTTACAGCGACCCCGTCGAGCCGTGAACCGCTTGAAAGCAGCTAGAAAACCCTGCGTAGTTAGATCAGACACGGCTTCTAAATGCACTGCTCGGGTGCTCATGCAAACAAAAAGGCATATGTAACCTTTGTAAGATCTCTGACCTCTACCCTTAGCGACTCTCACATTGATAGGTCCGGCGTAATCCACGCCAGTGTTGAGAAATGGTTTGTTAGGCGTCACTCTACATGACGGTAACTGACCCATCAACTGATTTTTTAAGGTGCCGGCATAACGAATACACGGTACGCAGTTGTGTATGTGACTACGAACTAAGGTCTTCAGCTTAGTGAGCCAATACTTCATACGAACATAATTACAAGTCAATTGGGAACCGCCGTGCAAAGTTCTTTGATGTGCGTCGCCTACTATGAGTTTCGCGAAGCACGAATCCCCAGAGACTATGATAGGGTGTTTGCTGTAGTCGGGTAAGTCCGAATTGAGGATTCGACCTCCCACTCTCAATATCCCTTTGTCATCGAGAAATGGATTGAGCATAAGCAATTTGCTCCTTTTGTTAAGTGATTTATTTTTCAGAAGGCTGGCAATCTCCTCATGAAACCACTGTGCTTGATGCTGTCGAATACATGTATAAAGAGCTTCTTGAATTTCAACGGCTGTAAGATATGGCAATGGGCTTGATTTTGGAGCCTGTAGGCGTAGGAAACGTCTACAATACGCGACAACACGAACAAGTCTTCGTAGACTGGAAAATCTCGAACAAATGTTAGCATCGAATTGTGACTCTATTAACACGTTATGAATTTTAATTTTTCTCATTTCTAAATCCGTCTTGGTACATATGGATAGGGGTTTTCCGTATGCGATATCAATATTACGAAGCCAATTCGGACCGTACTTCCATAATTCATTATTAATCAGCTCTGTCGGAGTGATTCCTCGGGAGGCGCAGTCCGCAGGATTATCTTTGGAATGGACATAAGACCATTGTGATGAATCTAATATGGTCAATATTTCGGATGTACGGTTGGCAACGAACGTTTTCCAACGGCTTGGATGGTCGCTCAACCATGCCAAAACGATTGTCGAATCGGTCCATGCATGTATGTTGGACTTGTTTATATTCAATGTTTTAGCTACTTCGCGAAGTAATTTTGCTACCAACACTGCTCCGCATAACTCCAATCGCGGAGTCGAAACTTGATTTATTGGCGCGACCTTAGTCTTGGATGTAATTAAACGAGACTCTATTATTCCTTCGACTGAGATAACTCTTAAATATATAACGGCGGCATAAGCCACATTAGAGGCGTCACTAAATCCGTGAAGTTCCACTCGCTTGTTCATGTTAGTGGTGTGGACCCAGCGTGGGACGTGAAATTCTATCAAAGCAGGTAAGTCTTTTCTGTAAAGCTCCCATTCGGTTAAAAGATTTTCTGGAACTCTATCGTCCCAATCAATCCCGACGATCCAAAGTTTTTGGATGAAAATCTTCGCAATAATAAGACATGGAGCTATCCACCCTAAGGGGTCGTATAACCGACAAATTTCTGATATGATTTGCCGTTTGGTATTCGGCACGGACGTATCAAGTGATAAATTGATTGAATAATCAAATTCGTCAGTCCGCCGATTCCAAGTTAGGCCCAAAATTTTGCTAACATCATCTACTCGAATTTCCTTATCATATCCTGTATCAGCCTTTAAATCTTCTAACAATTCTATTCTATTACTGGCCCATTTTTGTAATGTGAATCCTCCTTTTCCTAATATAGCATTGATTTGGTGATACAGATTTACAGCTTCTTCTTCAGTTTGACACCCAGTTATCAAATCATCCACGTAAAAATCTGTCTTGATTCTGGAAGACGCTAGCGGAAAATCGTTTCCTTCGTCTTCTGCCACTTGTTGAAGTGTCCTTATTGCTAGGTATGGGGCGCAGGACGTTCCAAAGGTCACCGTTAATAGGCGATATTCTTTAATGTCTGATTCAACGTTTGGTCTCCACACGATCCTTTGATAGTCAACATGCTTTTCAGCCAACTTAACCTGTCTGTACATCTTAACAATGTCAGCTGTCAAGCATATTGGATGCATGCGCCAACGCATAATAATGTGGCGTAACTCTGGTTGTATAGTCGGTCCTACCATCAAAGTATCATTTAGTGATATTCCGTTAGCTGTTCTATCCGAGGCGTTAAACACTATTCTGGTCTTCGTGGTTGTTTTATCCATGCGAACCACGGCGTGATGAGGCAACCATACTTTTCCGCTGCTCTTCCGGTCGTTAGGTACCTGTTCCATATGTCCTAACTGGAGATATTCATTTAATACTTCCTTGTAATTCTGTTCAGCCTCCTTGTCTCGGGTTAATCTTTTTTCTAAACTCAAAAGTCTTCGTAAAGCTATAGCTTTCGTGTTTCCATATCCTGTCGATTTCTTTGTTTCCGTTCGGAATGGCAGCTCTACTATGTATCGTCCAAACTCGTCTCGACATGTAGTTTCTTTATAATGCTCTTCGCATGCTTGCTCTTCAGGTGTCAAAACCTTATCGAATGGTTTGGTTTCACCTTCCAGCTCCCAGAATCTTTTCAATAATTCATTGTCGTCTATTTGCACATGCATATTTAAAATGATATTGTGCGATTTTTCTTCTTTTTCATTGTAACCTTCTACTTGACCCGACAATACCCATCCGAGATGCGTATCCTGCGCAATAGTTTTCCCAGTAGGGCTTTTAAGCAATCCCTTCTTCAGGATACTGCAATATACCTCGGCTCCTAACAACATGTCAATTTTGTTCGGCGCATTGTATTGCGGATCGGCAAGATTGAGCTGCTTTAACTCGGTCCAAGCAGGCAGGATGAATTTCCTTTCTGGGAGAATGGAAGTTACTGTATTTAACACATGAGCTTGTACTTGCAAATAAAAGACGGGTCATGTAGTGATTGAATATTAACCTTAACCACGTGCTTCGTGGTTAAACCACTCTGACCTCCGCCTAAGCCTGAAATCGTACTTTTAGCGCTAATTTTCTTCAATCTCAACAATTGTACTGCCGCTTCAGATATGAAGGACGCTTGGGACCCTTGGTCCAATAAAGCTCTCAATACTTGGGGATGGCCATTTGTTGATTGAGCTCTTACCAAGGCTGTAGCTAATAAAGTTTGCAATTCTCCCTTCACAAAATTGCTAACTATCTGTGTGGTCTTATTCGTCGGTGAAGACGGTTCCGGCTGTTGGTCGTTCTCCGTGACGTCGTTTGAAGATACCTCGGTAGATGGGCTAGCTGTACCGTGGAGAAGAGTGTGATGCTTGCGTTTACATATGCGACATCGCATTGGTACCCTACAATAACTATTGGTGTGATTATTACCAAGGCAGTTGAAACAAAGTTTTAGAGATTTAACTATGTCTCTACGACTTTGTATATTTTCTTTAATAAACTTTTGACATGAAAATAATTTATGGTTGTCAGTGCAGTGAGGACAAATTACCTTTGATTCCGTGTTGTGTAATACTTTGGGGCTATCACTCGGGCGAGACTTTGGAACATTTAATTTACTTTTAGCGGGTTCAACGAATTCCAACGCGCGGTATCGCGACTCTAAAAACTCTTTGAACTGCGTAAACGACGGCAACTCCTCTGTTAAATTATTTATGTGGAGTTCCCATTGTTTACGGGTCTCCGCATCCAGCTTGGAACGTGTAATGTAAACTATGATTAAATCTCCGTAATCCTTTACACCTAAGTTTAACAATTCATGAATACAGTCAGATGTAGTATCTACGAGATCTTTTAGTAAGTGAGCAGATTCACAAGTCATAGCGCGTTGATTAAATAAACGTTTAAGGGTACAATTCGACATATATCTTTTGTTGTCGTAACGATTTTGTAACAAGTCCCAACACTTTTTATAATTAACTTCCGTCGTCGGAACACGCCGGATGAGTCGTTCTGCTTCTCCCTTTAGCGTGGACTTCAAGTAATGCAAACGTTGGACGTCGTCTAAAGTAGGGTTCGTGTGCACTAATGACGTGAATAGATCTTTGTACGCCGACCATTCTCCATAACTTCCTGTGAATGTAGGAATAGAAATTTTGGGCAACTTCGCTACGGATTCTCTATTGCCCTTTGAAGGCATGTCAATGTCGATTGATGACTTGGATTTCATTGAATCCAAAGCGGCTTTCAGTTCCCCTTTGAAAGTTATGTATGTCTCGTAACCATCATTAAATGTTTCACGTTCTATGTACGTCTCTAGTTGTTCAGTTTTGTATGAGCTAATCATATATTCGTGTTTTTTTGAAAATTTTGATATTAATTCTTCTAAACCTTCTAATCTCGCTGACACATAAGATTCCGTAATTCTTTCCTTCGGAGATTTTTTAAAATTACTTCTTCCTCTTTCTATTTGCCCCTTCAAATCGTCCATGACTCTTAAATCCGCTTCTATCTTTGACATATTTATTTCTTCGTTTCTAATATCAAATTTTATTTGATCGTAGATTTTTCTAAGTGTTTGAATATTAAAACCGTTCCAAATTCGGGCATAGATTCCTCGTCTTGTCGTTTTTTCGCGAACTATTCTAAGTCCAAAACAATGCTGAATTTTTCTAAGTGTTTGAGTATTAAACCCGTTCCAAATTTGGGCATAGATTCCTCGTCTTGTCGTTTTTTCGCGAATTATTCTAAGTCCCAAATAATGCAGAATTTTTCTAAGTGTTTGAATATTATAATCATTCCAAATTCGGGCATAGGTTCCCCGTCTTGTCGTTTTTTCGCGAATTATTCTAAGTCCCGAATGAATTATTAAACACAACACTTAAAATTTTGCAAGTTCTAAATTTTGTAAATCACTAGTTTATTTTTTCATATAACAACACTGATTGTCAACTAATGTAAGTTAATGGATTTGTACTCACAGGATGTTGTCCATATACCACCACTTTATTTTCGTTGTTGACTGCCAACTGACACTAGATGTCGCTTCAAACTTCTTAGTTTTAAAATTTGCTGTGGCGTTGCTGCTTTAGTAACTTCCGATGGCACTTCACTCACTGGTCACTGGTTCACGGTTGAATTTATCCACTTGGCTTGTATAAAAAGGGAGGGCACATTTCTCACAAAAACACGATCCGACTCAGAGGGACCCTGTACGAAGGGTATACAAAGCCAAGGAAATGAAAACTTCAATTTCCGGAACGTCTAAGACAATTTAATAAAAAATATTCACAAATACTTATAGTTTCTCATTCTTGTAAACCATAGCGCGATCTATATTTGAACTAGCGCCATCTATTGGCGGAAAGAGAAATTAAATTTTAATTTATTTTATAATCAGTTTGAACACTCCCCTTCAAAAAGATTTTTGTCTTACGCGGTTTACTATTCCCGACGATATCACTATGGTCTGTTTAATTCTATTTATTTATTTGTAATTAGGGACACCAACATCACATATAATATCATTCAATACAATAAAATAATATGATACAGCATCTGATATGTGTGCTACTAATAGGTGAACACATTTACCACTAACCACATATCGAATTAAAATTGTTCTGTATATTTAATAAAAATATTTATTATATAAAAAAAAATAATTCAAAATCTAGTGTAATAAGCAGACTTACTTATATTTACAACGTGGGAGTGCTAATAAAATAATTTTACCAGGCTACAACTCCGTGGAAGAGTACTGGGACGCTCTTGGAGAATATGAAGGCGGTTTGCTGAAAGCCCGAGAGCTGTGGGACCGCATAAAACCTCTGTATCTCAAGCTGCACAAATATGTTGCTCTCAGATTAAGAGGAGCTGATGCTGTTGGCAAGCCCCTGCCTATACATATACTGAGTAAGTAACAATCATTCATTAGCTATCACTTTTAAGTAGGATCTGAATAAACATTGAAATATTGAACAGTATAATAAACAAAACTTGAGTTGCCATTTGAGCACCTGGTGTTAGCTAATTCGGAGCTGTTTTAACAAAAATTCGCTGTCAAAATATGTTACATGACATATAGTAACTCACAGCTTAAGATATTATTTGAGATAGTGTTGGTATAGAAGTTTATTATATAGAGATCATCTTAACTAATATCGTTCACACAAGGGCGAAATTGCGTTGCATCTTGATGTAGACAAGACGATTTATGGGATAAACCTTATCATTGCGAATCGATGTTACATTCTCTTTTATATGATCGATAATCGTTATTGTCATTCGGTATTCTCTATTTAATCGATATTTTTAATGTGTTTATAAAAATTAGAGATGTGTAAAGCAATTTAAATTCTTTCAATTATATCTTGTATACGTAGTTAATAGTATCACGGGAACACCATATATAAGCTACATTTAACAGAACGCCTTAAGCAAACCTTGGCGAATGTCCAGGAAACTAAAGCATCGTCGAGATTAAACATTTAAGGATAAACATTAGGGTAACATATATATGGCAATGAGATTGTATCATATTGTATATATCAGGAAACTTTAGATGCTATACAGTTCATACATAGTAATACGTGTATTACAAGTTGTAAGTTACTTGCTTTTAGCGTAAATGGTAAACTATAAAACAGCAATTATCTATAATAGTTTTTTCCTGCGCCTTCGCCCGCGCAATTTTTTATTTCGTAATAAAAAGTACCCTATAGTACTCAGGAATAACGTAGCTTCCTCTTACTGAAAAATAAATCAAAATCGGTTTAGTAGTTCTTGATATTAGCGCGTTCAGACATACTAACTCTAGCTTTACATATTTAGATATGTTTTTCGTATTTGACGGGTCCAAAAAGCATTACTTGAAAAAAAACATTGTGTAAAAAATACTTGAATGAGTTTGATTTCCCTTCAAATCCTATCAATAACATAAATGTGTAATTTAATAAAATGATTTTTATATTGTCTATTTTGCACCGCAGTAATATGCAAAGTGGGATATTTATCCTAACGAAGAAATTTGAGGGGAAAAGCGAGCAAAAGCTGTAGTGTACTGATTCAAATTTAATTTTACATGTATTAATTTAGTTATTTTATTGCAGGGTCACTTTCAGGAGATGACTGGTCTAATATAATAGAGAATCTGCTACCAAAACATGCTGGAATTTATCAAAAAGTCCATGCTAACCTACAACTTAAGGTACAAATTATGAACTAATATAATTCACCTAAATCAATATAGATTATGGTTCCATACCTCAAAAGGAACCCGTATAAGAGCACTTTTTGTCCTTTTGTCCGACAAGAAACTTTTTCTTAGGGCACTGTAGTTATAAAGTTTTAAATTTATATCAAATACTCCGGACTATTATTTTCATCATAAATGAGTAGCCATCACCTGAATTGCCGACGCCGGATAAGCACGGGAAAAATCCCGAACATTTTGGCGAAATATGGGTTTTTCCCTGGACACATGTGAAAAAATATTTATTGAAACAAAATTAAAAACATGGTTATAATTTTTACTCATTTATATATGCGGGTTATTACGAATGATTTTTCAACTAAAATTTATTTCAATTTATCACTTATTTATAAAAAAAATGTGATTTCCCCGACAACAAAAGTGTCCACACATTTAAAAAACCCCTGCTGGACTGCCCCCGGGCACCTTTCAAACTAGGACAAATCCGGGGAATTCCGGACGGATGGCAGCCCTAATCATAAAGAAAGTGCAGAAACGATTGTTACACACAAAAATATTATTCGGCACTCCATTGTGTAACTTATAAAAAATAACATGTTTCCACAGGAACTCGGGGGAATGAACGTGTTCAAGCGAGCAGGACAATTAATCAAAGACTTGAACTTTGGAGAGATTGAGCCCGAGACACTTACAGACTCCGTATACAATAGCACTTGTCCCACGACCCTGGTCGACTGGTGCAAGCCAAATATGATGAAAGCAGTTACTTGTAAAGACGTTAGCATAGGGAACTACATAGAAGCGCACGAAGCGGTCATGAAGATGAAATACAAAGAAATTATAAATTTGCATAGCAATAACACGTATATTTTGCGAGAGGCGCCGCGTTATTCCGGTAAGCTTGGGAACATTACACAAACACTTAAGTACAGTCAGCTACAAAAGTAGCTGAACAAACCCAAAACTTCAAACCCCCTATACACGTTCAGTTTAATTGAAACATTTTTGTCTTTGTGTGAAGTAAAGTAAATCCCTTTATTTTTGTTTTTGTGAAAAAGAAAGTGTTAGTAAAAACACAAATGTGCATAAGTGACTTGAAGTTTTCCATTTGTCCAGCTACTTATTGGGGTGATTGTACCTTAAGGATTTTGTTATTTTTTTTAATTCCAATTCAAACAATATAAACTTATGCGTTTATCCAATAAAATAAGACAGAAGCACAACTCCACTCAAGATTCATTAACTTATTTCCATCATATAAAGTTAAAGCAGACGATTCTGAAAAACTCACATGTGTATTTCTCGAATTGATAAACTCAGAAATTCTCGTTCTCGTGATTTTTACCAGGTAGATAAGCAACTATAATAACGAGGAATTATTTGTTTTAGCGATTTACGAGGCCATTCCTGGATTTGTTTCTCTTCTATCTCTAAATCCTCATGCGTTGAACAGAGCTGGATTGTATTCGCTGGAAATCTTCAACTATAATCCGAACTACCACCGGCTCGTACTACAACTGATCATGGCACTTCGAGATTTGCCAAAGTAAGTTGGATTCGGTAGCAACATTTTCTTTTATGTCGAAGCGTTAACTCACGAGTGAATATCGTTACAGATTGAATTTCTATTTGGCGGCAGACGAATGGAGATTAAAAGTTTTGATGGGATCAATTCCGTATGCTAAAATCCCGAGCAGTTGGAGTGAATTTCGAAAGAACTTCTCTTTGATTGAATCATCTAACACAGATTTTCTCGGAGATCCGTACATTATTTTCAACAAACCGTTCCTCGGGTAAGTAATTAAGAGATTAATTTACAATCAGCCCTCGCTATGAACGTGGTTAACCAATTAATTTTGTTACAGGAAATTTATGGGAGTGATTTTGAAGTATCAAATTTACCAATCCTACGCCGAGGAGTTGATTTCTGACGAATCTGATTTGATCAGTCACGTAGCTGAAACCAATGAGCGATTAATGTAAGTTTCTCAGAAAATGTAATAACGTGTATACTATAATATATTGAACCATAAAATGTTATAATCCAATCGTATATCAGATTTTAGGTGTATTAAATATTCAAAAGGAAAATTTAAATTATTTTCGGGAATTCGCTATAATAATCTAGTTTTACAAATTCTCGAAAATAATTACTACTAAATAATAGCAATGATAAGTTAAAAACCTCTGATAATTAAATATATCTGAACTCTTAATAAATCTAAACACAATTAGTTCAAGCGTATCTTATTAATAATAGTATAAAGATTTTACGCTCTGTTAAATATTCTTATATATAAAATAACATGTCCATAGAATATTATCAATCAATCACTCTGTTTAATTGCAGTAACACGATGATGCAAGGCTACGGGACGAATTGGCTAGAGATGGTTAGCGATTTACTTGCAAAACGAGAAAACGGACTTGAGGATACCGCACTTACTGATTACTACAGATTATTAGATGAGTATTTAGATAATCAACTGGAACCAGCAAACGAAAATGAAATGAGTGAAGACTACATAGACCCACCTATTATCGATACACCACCAGATGAAAATGAAATACAAACATCAGAAGAAGCCACAGACAAAACAATTAAGGTAGTTGAAAATGTTCCGTCTCACGAAGACATTATTAGTAACGTCATTGATATAGGCGATGAATCGAATGCAAAGTTGGGAATAGAGACTTCGACGGTAGGAGTTTTGGAAATTAAGAACCCAGTAGCAGCCGAGGACCACACAGAAGGAGCCAGTACTAAAGAAGCGTCATATAACACGTACTGGTGGATAGGTATAGGCGTAGCTTTAGCAGTTGTTGTGATATTAGTAGCAATAATTGCGAGGAAACGTCACAGTCACAGGAAACAACTGGAGAAGCAGAGAAGGGAGAATTCGCGTGCCTGATTTGAAGAATATCGGTTCTAGAAGTGGAACCGATTTTTAACTACACAGAGACTAATTGTTAGTGAATTTGTGCCAACACTGTGTGTTTTGCATGTGAATTTTCAAAAGACTTCTTGTGATTTTAAAGTTACTTTGTGTATCCAGCTTTCGTTAGATTCTGGCACTGTTTGGCGGTGTGTATTTCTGTAAGGTGCTGTTATTTATTTCACGTCATCACATTCATTGCATTTATGTTCATTGAGATATTGTGTATTTATTAAGGTTTTGGATTGCGTTTGATATGATAAATATAATTGCTAGATAGATAGTAAAGATGGAATGAAATATTTTTGTACATATCACAATTTGCATAATAGAATAAAGAATGTTACCAAGAGTGTCTATGATAGTTGTACATTATAGTTAGATGTAATTTCGCTGTGCCTTAAGCGTCTCAATTTCTAATAAGTAAGATGCGCAAAAATATAATAGAGAAATTATCAAAATTTGTATAAAATAAAATTATGTAATTTTATAAAATATCTATTCCCTGCTGTATTGTTCAGACCAAATTGATGTTAAGTTTTCCGAGTATATTATGTGAAAATTATTATATTTCATCACCTAGTGATGATTCAAGTTTTTAAACGTTTACTGCGATAGATAAATTATGTCATATTTTTTCTTTTAATTTTATGTTATTATGATTTCTATCTAAGACTTTACTGTGGGTAAAGTATCGGGATTGTAAACATTGTGTCACCAACAGAAGCCGACATAATAAATGTTTAAACATTCACAAACGCCTGATTTTATTTCAAAGGATTTATTACTTCAAAGCGATGGTTATGAATTAACAAAGCTATGAAATATCCGATGTCGAAATTGAATAACCAAATAAAATATCACTCCAACTGTGAACATTTCGAGCAGTTTTTGCTTCACCAAAGTAAAGTTGCAAGAACTAAGCACACTTTTATGTGTTCCTAATTGTACGCTCTAAATACTCTGAATTTGGCAATAGCCCAAAAAGGTTGAGGACCTCTAACTCTCGGACCACTTACGCTCATGGTCACTTTATTGCTATATTTATCTTAATAAAAGTATTGATTCGCCTTAATAGATTTATCGTCGGCCTGTTCACATCAACTCGACCCACAACCAAGCTCATTTCGATATTTATAACTCCAGAAAGAATTCGCAACTGGGTTAATATGTGGACTTGTACTTGAAATGTATAAGTATATAGCAATAGCCTAGTTGGGTGTGGAACGGACTGCCGAGACGAATGTCCGCAGGTTCAAATCCCAAGGGCACACACCTCTGCCTTTTCTAAAAAAAAAGTATGTGTGTTTTCTTTGTGAATTATCGCTTGCTTTAACGGTGAAGGAAAACATTGTGAGAAAACCTGCATACCTGAGAAATTCTCTATAGGAATTTTCGAGGGTGTGTGAAGTCTACCAATCCGCACTAGGCCAGCGTGGTGGACTAAGGCCTAATCCCTCTCAGTAATAGAGGAGGCCCGTGCCAAACAGTGGGGCAGTATATAATACAGGGCTGATATTATTATATTATTATTATATTTAATGACAGGTTAATAGGAATAAGAATTCTCTTAGTGGCCCACGTAAGTGCGTTACGTACTGGGATCATCCTGTGTATATCTGGTTCCAACAGGCCTGTATAATTGTGTCGCCTGTTGAAGGATAATCAAGTTAAAGGACATTTTATTGGACTTCACTCCACTTACCATCAGGTGCAGTGAGGTCACCACCGTGCAAGTATAGTGTATATGAGTTTAATTTGACCAAACAATACGTCAGGAAGCGAGCCTATCACCATAATCAATTATTAGATATACAATTTTACATTTTATGCAATCTAAAGGTATCTTCTTTTTCAAAAATCTATTGTAGAGTTGATTGTGTATTTGATGTAATGTATGGGAGTCGCAACTCTAGCTATAATGAAAATCCAAAGATGGCACTGTATATATTGTATATTTCAAAACTCCAGAGTACGTTTAATACACAGAGGCGTACTTAGATGGTAATAGTAACAAATCGTAAGACGTACTAATTAAACAAAGACGCGCGTTGCTTTTATACGGGAGGTATGGTGTGACACAGCGTTCTCGCACAACTACGCACGTGCACTTACATAGCTGCGCAAGTGTGTGTGTCCCAACACCATTCCCCCCTTTTACAAAAAAATAACGCAACGCATAAAATCAATTTTATAAAAAGAAGTAACTACACATAAGTACAATAAAAACAATGTGTGACGAGTACAAATTCATCGCTGACTAATAATAACGCTAGACACTGGACACTGATGCTGTTGTTGAACATTGCGATAAGTTCGACGCGTCAACAGGATACAGCTCGTATTACGCGTAGCTGTCTGCAGGTGGCGAGGTGTTTGTTTTCGTTGCAGCGATTGATACCTCTTTTCTTAACCACTTTTTAACTTTGCGTCGACATTGTAACCACACTGTAGTAACTAACACGATGACTAGCAGTGATGCTATGACGATCAATGTTATGTTAAATTGATTAACTCGCGTTTCAACTGCGCTATTCTGGGCTATAACTACTTCTTCTTTACTATAAGTTTTGCCCATTGTTACGATTATTCGTAAAGTGTGGATTGTCCGCGAGGTCTATAACGTATGAAGTTATAGCGCTATAAATGCTTCTTATACCTTATGACAATGTCCAAGTAAGCAAATAAAATGTTACAAATAATTTAAAATCTAGGTCATCGTTACGCAGTTTGTTCGCGATGGGTAACATTTGACAAAGCAATTTGTTTTAAAATAATTCAAAGTTATAACGTTAATATTATAAAAGACATAAAATGTGTACAAAAACTGTCCATCGCGAACGCTTTGCTGATCGAGCAGAAACATGAGCAGGCATGTACTCGACTCGATACCGTGCGTTGTTTACGACCTGATGCAATAGTAATGATTCGAAGAATTGTTTTGCACATGATAAATTTTGTAAAATATAAACACTGTGTATATGAACAAAAAGAAAAAAAAATTGTATAAATGTAAAAATAAAGTAAAAATGTGTAAAAAATGTATATGCTTATATAAAATGTGAGTCCTAATTAATCCATAAATCTTACAGGAATATTGATGACTCGACCACTTCTAGTAATATGTTGTTGCCTGTTTCCGGAGGTTGTGCCAAAAAATTTATGTTATAACTTCCTTGGGCATGTGTCGTCGCTCACCTTCTGCGGTGCTAAGGTGGCTTCAATCCGGATGAACCAGGCGCGAGATTCATCTACCCAGAAGTCAGGGATACGCGCCTGAACGGATACTCCCAGTAGATCCGTTTCTTGAGTCTGTGTATTTGGAGCTTTGGTTGCCATCTTGAAGATCACGTCGGGGTCACCAATGTAGAGTTGATTGTGTATTTGATGTAATGTATGGGAGTCGCAACTCTAGCTATAATGAAAATCCAAAGATGGCACTGTATATATTGTATATTTCAAAACTCCAGAGTACGTTTAATACACAGAGGCGTACTTAGATGGTAATAGTAACAAATCGTAAGACGTACTAATTAAACAAAGACGCGCGTTGCTTTTATACGGGAGGTATGGTGTGACACAGCGTTCTCGCACAACTACGCACGTGCACTTACATAGCTGCGCAAGTGTGTGTGTCCCAACATCTATATTTACGAAATAACAAACTGTAGTCTGCAAAACAGAATGCCCTTTTTGTAGCAAATGCCTTATTTTGGAAAACAAAAGCTAGATGGACTTAGCTTTATTTAATGAACTCTTGTAAGCACCGACTTATCTGACAACCTTGTGGCTGAATAAAAGGATTTTGCAGAGCAGTCTACGGTACAATGTATCCCTTAGTGCACATTCGGGGAGCCAATGAACTCTACCAGGCTGGACGTATATGTAATTGTTTCTAATACATATTGCTCATACCGTATTTTTTGAGAGACAAAGAAACATTGCTCTCTGCTTTTTGTCCTGTCCATAACTAGTACAATTGGTTGGTCTGACAATTATTAAGAATACACTTGTGAAAGTATGTACGTAAGTGTGTCGCGTTTCGGGATCAGCTTGTGTTTATCCGGTTCCAACAGGGCCCTTATTCTGTATGATACTGTAAACGCGTAACGCGGCCGTGTCATGTTATCTTCGAGAAATGTGCGTGGAATGGTATTCTGTAAGCCAAATTTCTATAGTCCTAAACATGATGCGTTGTGTTACGTGCTTGTTACACACTGTCAAAATAACGTGCGGGATAGAGAATAAGGCCCCAGGTCAGCATAATTGTGTTGAGGGGCAATCATCTCTCGTCAGTCGACATTCTATTGGACTCCACTTACCATCAAGTGCTGTGGGGTAACTTTGCAGTACACTTATAAAAAAGCCGGTCAAAAATAAATTTATATGCTCTTTGGTTTTTCACTTTAGAGAAATTTAGAGTGAATGAGAATTAATGGATCTCATTCTGCAGTACCCATAGCATCAAATTCTTTATTAATTATTAATTATTCATTAAAAATCACTTCATTGGAACGATTATTTATTTATAAAAATTCCATAATTAATTATGCATTCAAACAAGTTATCTCTCCCAAAGCCTAACATAAATTAAATTGCTTTACCAAAACAAATAAAAAGAAGGAAAAAAATCGAAGTCAACGGTAGGTCGTATCCATGACTTGGATCCTTGCCAAGAAGTTTGGCGATATGAAAAGAAATGCCAACGAAGGATATCTTCGAGTTTCTAGTGCAACCAGATAGGTTACTTCTACTGTGCAAGCAAAATGGGTTCATGTATGATGAATAAGATTTTTGGTATTTACATTGTGGTTTGTGCATGACCTTTGCATCTAACTAGTTTTTATTATTGCAATTACTAACTTCAAACAATTTAAATAAAATATGTTTCTCTAGAAAACATATTTATAAATGACATTGAGTAAAACAGCTTTCTTTCATCGACATAAAAAAATACATTATTTATTTTCAAGATGTCCCTAATTCCGAGAAAACGTAGTTCGATGATCCCTATTTAACTATTTTTAACTTCGCGCAAAATTTCCACGGAATACGTAATAACCTGCCTTCGGCGATTAATTACTTAGATAAAATAAATAATAAAAATACTTTAAGATAAAAAATATTTCTAAGGTTTACCGCTCTCTTATTTATTCACCTCCAGTTGTTAATTTAGTAAACTAACAATTTTGCTAAACCAATTTCAACAACCACTAGTACAACATAATTTAAATGCACAAAAACTTAACCGTAAGATGAAACAAGAAAGCCAAATCTGGTGACATCTGTAGGCTTTAACAAAACGCTTACATTTGGGCCCATATTTGCATAATCTAAGATAAAATACGAACCATAAAAAGGAATCTAAAAGCGTGCTTAACCATCCGAACGGAATAACGAGTACAAATATATTTTGCCTTAGCGTTTTAATATTATGTTTTGTAATCGCGATGATAAATCAAAGGGCTTCAGGTGACTTTATCGAGATATTATGTAGCGTGGGATTTGCTTTGTGAGATAAGATTTCGACGTGCTGTTTGTCGGGAACTATACAGGGTCATTTTGACATCGCGTTACTAAATGAAACCACATACTTATCTACTTAGGAATAACACTTTACAATAAGTTACTTGAGCCCTAGATGAAAAATAAAAAAATGTAAGTTTCGAACAAAATAAATATTAATAAAAAATATTTTTAATTTTAAGTGCCCTATTACAACTACTCTAACAGATTTCGTTGCAGCGGCAACATCATACTTTCAGTCAGAAATTCACCCACGCACACGCCATATTCGCATTAAAATACAAAATTATCAAAAAATCAGAAAACTAAAACCAGGATTTTTGGTGAAAATATTAGTTATTAATGGATGATTTTTGGTACAATGTCAGCAAAGTGAAGACGAGTATGTGGCTTCATTTAGTAACACAATGTCAAAATAAACCTGTAGAGTGATAAGTTTTCGTTACTATTATCCTCGCAAAGTAAATCAGCGCTGGGCCTATTTATCAGTAGCGACGGGTACATATAACTCGATTCTGCCAACTTCCATTCATGTAGAATCTAATTATCATTAGAACGATTTGCAGACCGCAGTCATGCATATCAGTGCCTATATGTTGTGTCGGGCTAACTTTAGGAAAATTTGACCTTTCGCCACTGGATTTTTTTTTTATTTTATTGCCGATTGAATGGTGAAACGAGCTTGCCGTTCGCCGGATGGTAAGCGATACGACCGCCCATAAACACTAGAAACACCATCCAACACCTTAATTACAAAGTATTGTTTGGTATTTCACTGCGCTCGCCATCCTGAGACATGAGATGTTAAGTCTCATTATGTCAATAAGTTACACTGGTTACAATGTCCTTTAAACCAGAACACAACGATGGCTACACACTGCTGCTTGGTGGCTGAAATAGACATTGCGGAGGTACCTACCACTAAGTTTATTATAATGTTAAAGATTGACCAACAAAAGATGTTGTGTTCCTTGATTGTCTGCTTTACAGTAGGTACACCAACTCTTCCGTCTTGCAGCACGGTTGGTCGAATACATCATGACATGCTTTTCAGTTTTTATTAGTTGTTACAAAGTTGTTGATGGTGATTTACAACGATGCACCACTTTCCAGAGGTTGTCGACATTATCAACAAAGTTAAACATTGTATTTTTATGGAATTTGTACAATAATTCTGTGTTTAACAAAGTAAACAGAAATATAATAATTTGTTTCAAGCGCATTCAATATGAACACTTATCTATCGATAAAGTTTAAGCAACGTTACTGCTTTATACTTCAGTCCTCATATTTCCCAGAGGAAATAATAAAATATTAAAACCTTTTAGAACGTTGAGTTATTCACAAACTCGGTGTACTGCAGTTTCTTCAGATTAATTGTTATATCATTCACTATAAATCGCTTTGTGCTTCGCTTAACTAATTGTGTTGAAAAAGAATTTATAATTTAGACATCAGAGCATTCCTGTTATTGCTAATTTTTATAAAATGCAACTAACAGTAAATATACATTTGCGTGGAGATGTTGGGATTAGATTGAGGTAAACGCATAAAAATTACTGAATTGATTTGTACATAATTTTTTATATGTTACAGATTACTTTTTATATTAGTAAAATGCACATTAAAATTTTGTTACAAGTGGACCTGTGAAAAAAACCTAGTAAAAACTCTAGGTAACCTTTGTTCCATCTACAATGTTGAGCTATTTACTTCTCGAAAGTCGCACAATTATGCCGGCCTGTTGGAACCGGATATACACAGGCTAATCCCGGACCGCGACACACTTACGTGGGCCACTATGGCGGATTTTAAGACTTTGTTTACGGTAGTCGCTATCCGGGTGGATATATAATATATCCTACCACCAACGTATATACCAACTTGACAAAATCCACAGGATATGTACTAGATAATAGCCACTTTTATAATTGTTTTATTGACGACTCCATAATTATTTATTAGTAAGTATAACAAAAATTTACGATTTGTATAATTATTTATTTATATGTAGGTATAATGTATATACTTAAATAAATAATTATACAAAACATCGATAGTTTAACATTATATAGATGTAAGAAACCATTAAGTGACCCTTATTACCTTTGTTATAAAGAGTTAGTAGGTAAATATATTTAAATAGAATTGCTAAACACACTGCTATTAATTCAAGTCGTTCAAATTTTATTTTCATAACTTTTGTTCTTCTCTTAATGACCGTTCTATTAATCAACATTTTGTAAATGATATTTTCAATGTTTCAAAAGATCTGGTAAAACGTTCCCTTTGAGTAATTATTTGTTTTCAAAAGAAATACTCGAAACTCTTATTAATAAGATAAACAATGCGCTTGATATTTTATGTTTGTTAAAAATAA
Organism: Manduca sexta; assembly: GCF_014839805.1. NCBI lineage: Eukaryota > Metazoa > Arthropoda > Insecta > Lepidoptera > Sphingidae > Manduca > Manduca sexta. Next base: position 8,811,944 of record NC_051135.1, on the reverse strand, counting down.
TATATTTTTAATTGCAATCAGAAATAAAGTTTATGTCTTTTATTGGATATAATAATATCTTAAATTTAAAAAAAGTTCATTTTTTTCAGAACCCGACATAAGTACTGACCAATGCAGCGATTGAAAACTATAATGTTTATTATGTTTAGTCGATAAAACCTTTATTTTCTACTTAAATTAACTACTTCACACACTTTCAATATAGGCCACCCATTATACACCATAAATTTATTTTATTTTTTAAACACAAAACAGGTTATAACCGGGTACACATTGTATACAAAATTGCTTAAAGCTTTTTAACATAATTATAAACCAAAAACTTGTTTTCCGGAATTAATATTAAGTATTAACGAGCTTACAAAGGTAAATTTACGGAAATTGCATGAATTTTATTTGTTTTTCCCTTGAAAATCGTTACAATAAAGAGTATTTTTATCGCATTGTATTGTTTAGTTCCAAGCACTGAATTGAATAGAGCAACTTTCAAAACAAAAACGACTGATGTGTGAAACTCTCATCTTGCGCTGCCAACTCGCAGTTGGCTGACATCTGGCACTTGATGCTATATCGACTCCAAAGGGGCGGAGAGTAAATACGTCGTCTCATTATTGATGTTTATTATTTTTGACATTATAATAAAAATGGTTAGGTCTATACTCACCTTTAAGCTAAGTCAATACTACATTATACGATTGTCTATTTGAGAATGGAGCGACTTGTAGGATCGAAGAATCTCTGTTTCCAAACTTAATGGAGACATTTCCAACTTTTCGAAGTTATGTATGTATTCTTCGTTAATTATCGCTTGCCATAGCGGTGAAGAAATTTCATGTGGAAATCTTAGGATGATTTTGACATTGCGTTAACAAATGAAACCATATACGTGTGTTCTAAAAAAAACACTTTGCCGTAAGCTATTCTAACCATAGCTGTAAAATAAAAAAGTGTAAGTTTCGAACAAAATAAATAATATTAAAAAATATTTTTATTTTACGTGCTCTAAGGCCACTGCACGAAGGGAATTTGTCGGAGCGACAATTCATACTTTCAGTCAGAAAATGCATTCGCACCATATTTAACAATAAGCTTCAAAATGATAAAAAAATAGAAAATCTAAATCCGCGAATTTTACGGAAATATTTCTGTCTGGATGACTTTTGGTACAATAATAGAAGAAGTAAATTCGAGAATCTGGTTTCATTTATTAACGCAATGACAAAATGACCTTATATACCTGTGAATTTCGAAGGAGTGTATAGTCTGCCAACTCACACTTGCCTAAACCTTCTGAATAGCTGTTAAGAGCACGATAGCCTAGTTAGAATAGAACGGAATGGAATGAGAATAGAACGATCCACCGTAAACATAGACACGCTGGTTTAAACCCAAGGCATACTGTCACTTTTCAAAGTTACGTAAATATTCTGTGTAAGTATCGCTTGCTTTAAAAGTGAAGAAAAGCATCATGAGTAGTGCAGTATTCCTATTAATTTTGTTTTATAGCTAACATTGTAGCTAGAGTAACTACTGGACGTTATAAGACTTAACATCTCAGGTCTTAGGATAGCGAGCGCAGTGGAATACCAAACAAAATTTTTTAATTAACGGTGTTGGATGGTGTTTGTACTGTTTATGGGCGCTCGCATCACTTATCATCAGGCGAAGGGCAAGCTCGTCTGGTCAATCAACGCAATAAAATATATATATATATATTAGTATGACGTCCTCCAACTCACACTTGGCCTGCTTGGTAGACTATGGCTTAAACCCTCTTAGTAATAGAAGAGAGAGCTGTGCACCACATACAGGGACTAAGATTATACCTATTCAAATTTGTTTTTGAAAAGGTAAATCATAGCCAGCTTAGGGTTATTATTTTAGTACATACAAAATATATTAACAATAAACGGTCCTTTATAAAGGAATGAAACGTAAGAAAACACAATTAAGGGTTAAGATCAACATGCGAGTTACTTCGTACCCGCCATTATACGGATATAGAAATAATTTAACCCGTCTCACACATGTTTGTTCATCAGTGATTTATTCCTCCTGTCACGGATGTTGGGGATTTCGTTAGATGTTTGGTTAAGATTATTCTGTTATACTTTATGAATACCAAACAATGATTTTGTTTTATCACCTCAAAATTCAAATTAATAAATGTTTAACTTTGTATTCTTTGAAATACATTTCTTCTTCTTCAGCCTATATCACTCAATGCTGAGTGTACTACCGTGCTAAGCTCAAAGGCGGTATCTCAAAAAAACAAAATCTTGTTTTTTATGTTGTCAGATAGCTTAAAAAAATACCCATCCAATGAACTTACTTTAATAACGGTATCTTGTTTAGAACTTGTTAAAAAAAAACTTAAAAGAGTTTCTCTATCTCAGTTTTACATACAAAACTATAAAACTATATTTACAAAACATGGATTATCTCGAAATATGGTTTCCCTGATACCGTTTTTGCGCTTAGCACGGCGATTTGTAGCCTCTTGCAATGCACACCAGGTTATTCTGTACGGGGCAGTCCTAATTCAGCTGTAACCAAAATTTATTTGTAATGAATGTAATATTGACCTTTCAGTAGTCTGAAAGCACGTTAAACCAGTTTTCTTTTATCGTGTCTAAAAATAATAAACTCTATCAATTGTTATCTTAGGTTTATTTTACGATATATGTTAAAATAAGAAATATTATATACATTAAGTGTCGAAATTCGTGTTGGAATACGGCAAAACACAAAATATAACGTATGGCAATTTGAAGAGCCGCGAACGTTTCACCCTCTTGTATTTTTTCCTGGCAGAGTAAAGTTAATACGTCACGGTGCACCTGAATGTGTATTTTGGACAAAAAACGTAGTCATTCGACGGTCGCTATAATTATACCGGCCTTGGCAACTATTCAGATAAATATATGCCTTAGTGACTATGAGAGTTTTGGAAAGACATATATTATTTTGAGTGGATCTTGCTTCCATTACTTTTACGTTAATTGAATTTAAAATACGGTATTAAAACAATTTTAATTACATCCGTATCATGTTGCGCGTTGTCCCTTTTCCATCTCTCCGAAATCCTAACTGATCCTATAAGCCCTCGTTATCCTTAATATTTGTACAAATTTAAAATAAAATTATTTGTTTACTATTTATGTATGAGAGATTCCATTGATATTGACAACAATCAGCATTACCTATGCCAAAACTGACCATTATAAGACCTAACATCTAAGACTTACAACTCAGTATTTGTTAGCCGTAATGCAGCATGCCGTCGCAGCTGGCCGCACGTCTTTTTTTATATAAAACCGCATGTTATCAACGCACTGATTTGCAGCCCGCCGTCAACCATATTGGTTGAATATTGCGACGTGCGCCATCCTCTCCACGCATTCGTTAAGACTTGCCACGGGAATTGCTTATAGTAGGATATGTTATATCTACCCAGATAGCGACCACCGAACTCTAAGTATTAAAACGCGCCATAGAGGTAAGTGTGCTACGTTCTGAGATCAGCCTTTGTATATCCGTTTCCAATAGGCGGGCATTATCGTGTCAACTGCAAAGGGGTTATCATCTCTTGTCGACATTCTATTGGACCTCACTCTATTTACTATCGGCTGCAGTAAGATCACTTTTCGGTGCCCTTATAAAAAAAATTAGTAGCACTGACCACAGCGGTGAGCCGTAAATTGCAATAATACTGGAATGACATAGTTTGCCGAAATATGGCGCGCCGTTGTAGCAGATCGCATATCCTTTGCGGCCAGTCGTCATTGCATTATAGATCTTATATCACATGCTTTATAATTCACAGACATAGCTACAGTTCTTGATGACGCTTACCACCAAGCGGTTTACGTATCTTTATTGTATAAAAAATATTAATTTCGATAAAACATTAATCATTTTACATAACTATAAAAACAGATTTATTTGCAAAATTACGGTTTTCTTCTTAGGAACAACCATTCATCAAGACGGCTGACATCATTGTTTAGTCAATTAGAAAGTTTCCCCGACCGTTATTTCACAAAGAAACCGGATATTATAAGCGGATATTTCAATAAAGCCAATTTTTTTCTGAATAAAAGTTATGTCAATTGATGGATTCTTTTCAATCTGTAGAAGGGAATCGTATTGAACTTAGAAACGTTCAGGGGCAAGTCTTTTTGACATTATGTGAAATATAACTTATATGAACTGTTTCTGCCTTAATTTCTAACATAAATGAAGTCTATCTGTAACATCGCTAAGTATTGAAACCATGTTTGGAGTATTATTCATAATGCTTTGGACGATAAAAAAATATTAGAGTCATAATACTATTTTATGGATCGTGTGAAATGAATATACTTCTTTTAATACTTCCATTCCAATACACAATACCCAAAATAATGTAATATACGTAAACCAATCTCTAATAAAACGAGAAACAGTAAAATAAATTAACTCATGTAACATTTCAAATCCAACAACGAAATGTCTCTCAAAATGACTATGTTACCTCGTACAAACAATACATTCATTTCTGAACGTTGCAATTAATATTCTGACTTAAACATCTGGTAATTCACTTCACTTTACAATGTCGCGTCACCGTGGACTTTAATTGAATGGAGCTAATTCCACTTTAACACCCTTTGTTACAATTTAGTTTCAATGCGTTGTATGACGTGCATAATACGAGCTTGGAGTTGGTAATATTTGTTTTTTTGTTTGATCTGGCATACAATATGATATTAGATCTATTTTAAATAGCAAAGAGTTTTAAGAAAATATAGATGGGGACATTGGCAAGGTTACATACATACATACATAACATCACGCATTTATCCCCGAAGGGGTATGCAGAGGCGCAACTAGGGCACCCACTTTTCGCCAAGTATGTTCCGTCCCATGATGTGATAGGGGGCGAGCCAAAGTAATTGATGAGAAACATGTTAATTGGCAAGGTTGTCATACAAAAATGTTGTACTCAAGTCATGGTTACTCAATCTACCGTGAAATAACAAAACACCAATACAAAATACTTCATATTTTTTTCCATCCTGATTTGCACGTTTTAATGCTCATATTGGCTTATTTTCTGTAAATATATTATTTTTGTACTAATGACTTTGTGACATCTTGTCACACGGACATTTCAAATTAGACCACGACTTATTTCTAATTAGTAATAACTTTTGGAGCACAAATTTTGGTCCTGATGTCCGGTCTATAACTAAATACAATGTTTAATGTCGTTATATAGTGTAGTCCATAATAAAAGTCCGCATTTTTTTGTTTTTTCATCACAAACTGTTCCAGACCTGGGAGAAAATAGCTTTCTAAAATATCGTTTATAAGAGGTTGCGCCTGTTTTCCTACGCATAGTTTTTTAACGAACTGACCACGTGCCAAAAAGAGTAACTTGCAGTATATTTGAAGCAGCCGAGAACTGTGTTTTTAACAAACGTGCAGGTGGGAGTTGCGCCGAGAGCGCGTAGCAAAACGGACATCTGTAGCTCGCTTAAAAAACGTAATGTACAGTCAGACACAAAAGTAACTGACAAATTCAAAGCTTGAAATCGCCTGCTACTAAACCTAAGGTTTTCACTAAAACATTTCTTCGTGAAATATAAAGTAAATTCCATTTGTTTATTTTTACGTGAAATAATATTGATAAGTGTACAAGCGATATGACGTTTCCTATTAGTTCAATTACATATTCCATGGGTACTGGCCGAAATAGGAACGCTCGTTCAAACAAACATACAATAGGGTTATCGTGTATGCAATGAATGTCACCCAATTGTGACTATAATATATCTGGCATCCTACTAACATACGCGGCTTTAATGGACTGAAGCTAATTTCACTTTAATATCCCTTGTTTGAATTGAGTTTCAATGTATGGCCATTGTATGGCGTCGAATTGTACGAGAATGATACGAGCTTGTTAGGTTTGTAATATTGGCTGATGAAATAGAATTTTGTATGGGCTATTTCGCCTATGGCATTATTAGATACATGCATTGTTAAATTCTGTCACGTTCTTATCTTATTTACTAGATATCTATATTTTTTTATGTCCAATACCATTATATTTATTTTCCAAATCCAAAAGTTATAAAACTTTAGGACATTTGAAGGCATTCAATTTCTTCTTAATTATTAATGCGTTAGACTGAGAAAATAAATTAATATTCGAAGTCGTACTTCACAGCTTCATTAATCATAAACGGTACTCATAATTGCATCAAGTCCAACAATTCAAACTTCTGAATGATGACTTCAACTCCGAAAAACTTAATAATGAGCTGTCTCTGTAATCTCAACATGATGACCATTAAATATCCCAAAATGTAATTGATTTTAGATACTGATGAGCAAACTTGAATTATATTTATTATCTACTATTGTTGTCTCGTTCATTCGTGAAGCCTGACTGTTAATGAAAGAGATAGCAATAGACCCTAATCACCAGGCTGAAAGTGAGAACAAATTAATTAAAGTTCATCCGACTTGAGCAACTTTTAATTGCGAATGTCAGTGTGCTAAAACTCCTGTTTGCTCGTAGAATAATTATTTGGAGGAGTAAATTGCTTGTATGTAATTGTGTTTATTTTGGGAGTTACTGATTAGGGGATAGGTTTTACTCACCTACTTTGGGAGGAAATAAGTTGAACTGTGGTGAATGGTAAGCGACTAGGTTTATGACTGGAAATATTAGTGCCATTATTTTCTACCATAGCTTTTTTGGTCTAGATTTTAGTATTTGTAACCTATTTATATTGTTGGCCAATTGAGTTTCTTTTAATCATTGCTCAGTTGATATCTGGAGTAAGTCATTGATTCAGAGACTTCTTTCTTTTGCTTTTTGATGGAATAATTTGAAGTTCTTTAGACTGTAATGATCTCCCATCAGTTCATAAATCCTTCGTAACCACCTATACACTGAAATATAACAAATAACGTTAAAACACATTGAATACATACATATTTTTTATACGGACACAGTGAAGTGAGCCCACTTAATCCGATAGCAAAAGGAGTCCTGTCTAGATACGGTGTCGACTAACGAGAGATAATTCCCTCGCTTGTCGATACAATTTTACAAGCCTGTTTGAAATCAGATATCCAAAGTTGAAAGCGACGATAGCCTAGTTGGTTGAGGAATGCCGAGGCGAATGTCCGCAGGTCCAAAACACAATGGCACACAATACTGACTTTTCTAAAATTATGTGTGTATTATTTTTTAACTATCGCTTGCTTTAACGGCGAAGGAAAACATCGTGAGGAAACCTGCATACCTGAGAAGTTCTCTATAGGAATTTTTGGGTGTGTGAAGTCTACCAACCCGCACCAGGCCAGCGTGGTGGACTAAGGCCTAATCCCACTCTGTAGTAGAGGAGACCCGTGCTCAGCAGTGGGCAAGTATATAATACAGGGCTGATATATTATTATTATATTATTATTCTTTTTGAACTATCGCATGCTTTAACGGCGAAGTAAACATCGTGAGGAAACCTATACACCTGAGAAGTTCTCTGTAGGAATTTTGAGCCTAATCCCTCTCGGTAATAGAGGAGGCCGAAGGCCGGAGAGAGAGTATATTATAATACAGGGCTGATATTATTATACAAAGTTTGAGACTAAAACGTAACACACTTACATGGGTTATTATTGCGGGTTTTATGCCTTTTGTGTGGTCACTGTGCGGGCTCATGCAAATTATATATATGTTAGTAATACGTATGTCCATGTTCAATATAATAACAGGAATATTCAATTACGTAACACTTGTGTTCACGATTGTTTTGTGTTAAACATTTTAATAATTCATTTCGTGTCATAGATGTGATATTTATAATATAATGATAACTATAATATTAAGTACTTTACGTACACACGTCACGCATTTATCCCCGAAGGGATATGTAAAGGCGTAACCGGGGCACCTACTTTTCGCCAAGTGTGTTCCTTCTCATGATCTGATAGGGGGCAAGCCTTTCGCCATATCGGGCACAATTATCAGATTCCGGGCTGATACTGAGCAGAAAAACCCAAATATCACTTTGCCCGACCCGGGATTCGAACCCAGGACCTCAGAGAGCTGTCGTACCGCAAATGTTTACCCGCAATTAAATGAAAAAATAAACCAAGTGGCGCAGCGAAACTGATTATTAAGATGTTTAATAAAGCTTTTGAATATTTGATGCTCGTTACTTCACATCTTTTTCAACTTTCATTAAATTTATAAATAAATAAATAGCAAACAGTGACGTGACTCAGTGTCATTTTTTTTTTTTTTTTTGTTACTGTCATACGTTTGTTAGCCTGGCAAGGGCCGGCTTATACAAACACACCGGTCTTGCGGGTGCGTGCTTTAGGCACTGCGAGCCCTTAAGTGACAATGCTGAGGGCGACCCTCTAAAGGGTCACGGCCTCGGCTCAGGACGGCCACTGAGAGAAGATGTTTTGGGGACATCAACGATTATTGAATCGCGAAAGGTGCGCAAGCGACCTAACTATCTATCATGATTACATCGGCGCCCGAGCCGGAATTATCAGAAGGGTCGGGAGGACGGGGGACGCGGCGAGGTCCTCGGCGGCGAGGACGGAGCAACGGTCGTGTGGAGTGTTTGAGCTTTTTAAGCAGCTCGTGCTTTCTACGTATTGCCAGAGTTATATCGTCCTCTGGATCTGTCAGAACTGAACGCGGTCTTCTCCATTTCGCGCGGTCGAATGGAGTGTATTTCGAATTTAATCGGATTAACGGATTCGGGTGATTGACCGCCTTATCGAAATAGCGTCTGCTGGACATGTGCATAAAGTGCCTGATGGTCGGCATATCGGTGTCCACGGTGGAGGTTGCGATTGCGAACGTACCACGGGGCATCGAGTGCACGTCTGAGGAATTTGATTTGCAATACCTGCAGACGCTGAAGTCGAGCAGGCGGTATATGCACGAACACGGGGGACGCGTACGTCATGATCGGTCTAACGCACGTAGTAAAGATCCTAATCTTGTTGCGGATAGACATCTACTTTTTTTGTTTAAGAGCCAGTGGAGCTGGCCCATCGCGAATGCGGCTCGCGCGCGTACCGCATTTACGTGTGGGACGAAGGTCAACTTCTGATCAAGGAACACACCTAGATATTTGACCTTATGGGTCCAAGGGATGATCTGGCCAGACAATCTAACTGAAGCGTTAGGCGCTTTTCTCTGAAACTTCCTATAAAATAGGATAGCTTGGCTTCTGGAGGGGTTGACGGTGATGCGCCATTTGCGAAACCACTCGCCGAGCTGGTCGGCGGCGGCCTGCAAAGTGCGCACCACATGTTCCGGTTCTCTACGTGAAGCGTAGATCGCCGTATCGTCCGCGAATAGCGCCAGATGGGCGTCTTTGAATTTAGGAATATCGCTAGTATATAGCGAGAAGAGAAAGGGTGATAGCGCGGAGCCTTGCGGGACTCCGGCCGAGATGGTATGTCTAGAGGAGAGGGTGCCCTCGACGCGATATTTGAAACCGCGATTCGACAAAAATTCTTGTATGATGTGCACGAGATGTGTGGGCACGTTGAGAGTGTACAGCTTGTACAACAAGCCGTTGTGCCACACTTTGTCGAATGCTTTTTCAACATCGAAGAAGAGAGCACCGGTATAAAATCCTAACTTGAACCTAGAATAGACATGCTCCGTGATGCGGAGTATCTGATGCACGCAACTGTGCTTATTACGGAAGCCAAACTGCTCCGGAGGGAGCAGATTGTGAGAATTAGCTACTATTTTGAGACGGTCGAGGACGATTCGCTCATAAAGTTTCCCTATCGTACTAAGGAGGCTAATGGGCCTATAAGAGGCCGGATCTGATGCGGGTTTACCCGGCTTGTGAATCCCTATCACGACTGCTTCTTTCCAGGTCTCAGGAAAGTAGCAGTTCTGGAATGCTGCATTGAGGATGTCAGCAAGAATCTTGACCAGATGCCCCGGTAGCATTTTCAGTAACCTAGTGGGGATACCGTCAGCCCCGGGGGTTTTTCACCTATTAAGTGCCTTGATCAGAGTGACGACTTCTTCGATCGTCACCGGCGCGAGGGGGTTAGGGGGCGCGTCGACGTCCGGGTCGATTGTTTGTAACGGTCGCGGAATAGGCGGCGAAAGGATCGCGTTCCTACTTTCGACGTATGTGTCTACCGCAACAAGATGATCGCGGTCTACGGGAGCGGATGCGAGCGAGCATTGAGACTGCAGGGTGGAGGCTAGTAATTCCGCTTTCTCGTCGTCGTCAAACGCGGGGCGTTGATTCGGACGATTGAGCGGAGGAAAAGAGGCCACATCCTTTCTCTTGAAAGAGCGGACCAGCTTCCAAAAAGCCGTATCGGTCGGTTTGATTTCCGACAAGTGCTGTTCCCACCTCGAATCGACGGCGTCCTTTACGCGACGTCTGGCCTCACGTTGGAGGTAACGCGCGCGAGACGTCGTCGATCCGGGGAGGGGTCAGACACGCAGGCTTTTAGTGCTGCGTTTCGCCTCCTAAGCACCCATCTCACGTCATCGGGAAGATCAGTGTCATTGGACGTGGGTGAGAAAGGAAAAGAGGGATATTCCCACCAAGTCCCCACTTATGCCCACATCAACTGCTTTAACTTTCAACCACTTTGGGTGCAGATTTCACAGAAGAATTTCTTTTTTGTTACGTATGAAATGATGTACAAAAAAATGTATAAAACAACCCTATTCTATATTCATATAAAGTAACTATTCGTTTTTCTATTGGTTTATCTCACTCACTGTTTATTTCTAATTCTGAGACAGAACCCCGTGATTTGCGTCCCCTCTCCTTCCCTCCCAAATCAATCATCAAGATCTACCTTAAAAAGTAAGAAAAATACGAATACTCTTATGGTTTTCTAAACGTCATGCGGTTACTATTCTTCGGAATTTCTTAGCGTTTGTGGGCAATAATGATTATGCAGGATTAAGTAACCCACCAAACTATTGTTTTTGTTTTGAAACGATACTGAGTATGAAATAGCGAAATCATGAATCGCATAATATAATATGTTAAAGACCGGCGATTGACACACTTTTAATGTGCAAATCGGAAGAGAAATAATGAGGAAACTTTAGAGATTCCTCAAAGGCTATTGCTCGCTTGATTTCTGTTATTATTAAAAGTACTGCAGAATAAATGATGAACGGTTCGGAAAATACTATTAAAATATAAGATCTTTATAAATAAAACCATTTTGCATATTCTATTTAAAGTCTAAAAAAAAATCTAAAATATTTGATATTCTAATTCATTCGCTTATTTTAATAACTATTTTGACTGATGATTAATTAATTGTTTTTATTGTGTAGGTTATGTACATAATTATTAAATTATTAATTACATAATTTAATTCAATTTTTTAAATTACGTAATTAATTAATTACATAATTTAAAAAAAATTGGAAAATGTTCATACTATTTCAAAAATTCTATTGAGGTTTAGGTTCGTTTGTCGTAGAATATGCAGGTTGTTTTAAATGTATTACTAAATGCAATATATTATTAGATTCATTAAGTTTTTAGAATCGCGATTAATAATCATAGTTGACATTTATTTTTACACTTTAAAGCATTTTTATTAACATTTTCCAGGTTAAGAAGTCATTGTACCGTCACATTGATTTCTAAATTAGTGCACATATTTTTACAAGTAATAATGTGCCCCCATAAAATAAGAAAAAAAACGACACGAGAGTCCGTGTCGTTTCATCGTGACTGGTCGAAACACTAATATGTGACTCCCGCCTAGTCGCTCGACCAATCACAAGCATCGTAATCACACGACACGCAACTACCTGTAGTGTTTGATATACTACATTCTAAGGAGGCTATATATCTTTTCTTAAAAAAACGATATTGCTACACAAATGTCCCGACATCGATTGTTTCCGCTTGTTAACTCTATTCAAATACAACAAAAAATTCCCGTGGCTTTCAATAAAAAAATGTTCTACAACTTGTGTTATAAAGTGGGCAAGTTGTTCGCCACTATGTTATAGAACGTAAAGTGATATCCAAACTCGAGTAATGGTGGCGTTATTAAAAAAGTTTGATTGTTACAAAAGTTAAAACATGCTAGTGACTCGTTTCTATTTTTGGACCAATCCTTTTTCGTTATGGAAATGGGTGTTTGGGAGTCTTAACATATACAGCTCCTATAAGTCAGAATATGGATTTAAGGGGTTTGCGAAACAGATTTCTCGAGCATGTTGCAGAAAGAATTTGACTTTTTTGACCAGCCACTTAATTTCAACCCACACTGGACGATAGAATGAATATTAGTCATAAATAGGCATTAATTTATATTTTTCGGGGCTCAGGCTTACCCCTTACCAGATTTAATTCATTTGAAGTCAATTCAGTGTTAAATAGACAGCGTAATACTTTTTATTAGAGTTGAATGACGAGTGAACACTCTGTTCACCTGATAGCAAGCGATGCGACCGCCCATAAACAGTAGCAATACAGAATTTTAAATTACAGAGTACTGCGTGGCACTCCACTGTGTTTGTCACCTTAAAACATTTGATCTTAAAACCTCAAAATGCCCAGTAACAACGCATTTTATAGTAGGAAGATTTTAAAAGCTAACCACAAGTTTCCCAACAATTTTCACTAACTGAGCTCTGGAATAGAATGTGCGATTGGCGTGTTCTGGCACATAATGACTACGGCCACTTAAAAGGACAGAGTTTAATGAAAAGGAAAGGTAATGTATTCAGGGAGGATACCGTTTATTTTCCTGTAAGTACTTAGTTTATCTTACTAACCGCCCACGTTTATATTAAGATGTGGGAAGGCGTAGAGTTAGTAATTTAGTTATCATTTGTTCTTGATAAAACTGTATTTATCTATGGAGATAGCGAGGAGAGGCGTCTTCATTTTTGGAAGCAAATAATTGAAAATAGGCGCTGATAATTAGTCTTAAAAGCTACGTATATCGCTTGATTTCAGAATTGTGTGAATTCGAATTGAGTTTAGTATTAGAAAGTAGAGAAGCTAGAACAACGCGCCAGAATATTGGAATTCTAAATCTAGAAGCATACCTCTTTGACACCATTACTAATGTCGGTTTTTGATAAATATTTTTTACATTATCGCGTTTGGTTGATACTAATAATGAAGTAGTTACTCCCAGTTGAACTGCGGTTTTTCACATTACTATGAGAGGAGGCCCTCCTGGTGGTAATTGAAACAATTGCAAATTGTAATGTACAGAAGCCGCTCAAAACGACAAATAATGAAGCATGACTTTCAACCGCAACTTTCTTAACTGACTACCTTCGAACTGATACATCGTCAGTTGTCTCACTATGCTAAAAAATTTACTGGTTACGATGTCATATACAAAAACAACAGAATTTCCACACCATTGTTGGGAAACAAAATTCCTATAGTCAACTAACTATACATCTACACAAATTGAAATGAATTATTAAGTAAGGTTTATTGGAAACATTTTATATTTATTAGAATAAAAAATGATAATGACACAGTAGTAGATATAGCCTATCATCGTTTAGAATTTGTTCAGATATTAGTGGTTCACCGGACGTTGAACCTTAATTTTCTTTCATGTATCATCACCAAAATAATGTCCTTATCTACACTAATTTGGTGATGGTTATCTGGGTCCCTTATTGAAAATCAGCGTTACCGTATTGGTTAGGCCAGCTATACTCAATCTGCGGCCCGCCGGGCCTTTTTGATTGGCCCACTTGAAGTTCCTATGCTCCGTTCAATTTTAAATTTCGCGCCTATAAGAGAACGACTGATTCAGGGGTCGGAGCTAAAAGACAAAAAACTAGCTAGTAATTTCTTGTCGTCAAGATTACCATGTATTAAAAAGAAGTGCGGCGATAGCCTAGTTGGGTGTGGAACGGACTGCCAAGACGAATGTCCGCAGGTTCAAATCCCAAGGGCATACACCCCTGACTTTTCTAAAATCATGTGTGTATTCTTTGTGAATTTATCGTTCGCTTTAACGGTGAAGGAAAAACATCGTGAGGAAACCTGCACATCTGAGAAGTTCTCTATAGGAATTTCGAAGGTGTTTGAAGTCTACCAATCCGCACTAGGCCAGCGTGGTGGACTAAGGCCTTATCCCTCTCAGTAGTAGAGGAGGCCCTGCCCAAGAGTGGGACAGTATATAATACAGGGCTGATATTATTATTATTATAATAATATACTTTCATACATTTTTTCTTTGTATTTGTCTCCACAATAAAAACCTTATTTCTCTGTAATTAGGTCCAACACCAACCGACCCCGTAATCCATACATCACTTAATAACATTTACCCACAGAGCTGGGAGTAATTTAAATTGATGCACTCATACATCGATTAATTAATACATTGTAGCCAGGAATTACACGTTAGCAGCGGGAATTTATGTTACTATTTGGTTTATTGCATAACAATGCTATCTACTGGGAATCTAATAGGGTAATTTTGTATCTGTATTGCTGTTTATGATACAATAATGTCAGGTTTATAAAGACAATTATTATTGGATTTTAGACTTTAAAGATTTCCCTATGTATATATTTTTTTAACGTGATACCGATTTTATCAGGTCGTCATGATGTGTGATACCTTCCTTGTTGATGTCGGCCACGGCAACCGTAGAAATTGGACAGGCATATTTAACTCGAACTAAGACTACCTCTAGTCGTTCTGTCCTTTGATGCGCTCTTATGTGACTTATACACATTTTATTTATGAAAGTACGAACGCACTTTGGGCACGATAATACGCCGCCAACGTAATTATAACTAATGGCCACAGATAGACGGATCTCATCGGATCACTACTGGTGGTAGGTCTGTCATATGTTAGGATTCTAAAATCCGCCAGGGTAGGTACTACCGCAATGTCTACATCTGCCGCCAAGCAGCAGTGTGTCACTGTTGTGTTCCAGTTTGAAGGACATTGTTGCCAGCTTAGCTACTGGACTGGACTGGAGCAGTGGAATACCAAACAATACTTTATTATCCAAGTTTATGGGCGGTTGTATCGCATACCATACCATCAGGAATCAGGTGAACGGCAAGCTTGTCTCGTCATTCAAAGCAATAAAAAAATCAGATCATAATAGAGTGTAGACAAAGGAGCGTAGATTTAATTGTCAAAACCAAGACAATGACGTCTAAAGGTATTATGCGTAATGTGTGTGAATTATTTATCACTCCGTTTAAAGGAAATCTAAAAATTCTTCATAAATGTTTTGATGGCATACGTTGTCTGCAAATTCGTATTAGACCAGCGTGGTGGGCTAAGGCTTAATGGTTTTCGGTAGGGCGTCTCCTTACTGATTGTGTGTGTTAATATTTGTTGCGAAATTACTTTCAAAATTTAGGGTGCCATTAAAATTTTTAACTCGTTTTCAAATTCGCGATCCTAATTGCCCATGAATTACGAAGTCAGATATTAATCACGGAAACCGTTCCTTTGTTTCAATTAACTGGGGGGAGTGTGAAATAAAAAAAAAATGGGAGCCCTTCGACGTTTTATTTCCGATTTCCACAGCATAAATTTATTGGATAACGTCCATAAATTTAAAAATATTCACATTTACATCATTTTGTGGACGGTTTGTTTTTATTTCTCGGAATATGTTACTTTGTAATCTACGAGAAAGTATACGTTACAGTTGAATAAATAACATAATTTTTGTATATTTTAATTAAAGTTTTGTTGTAGATCCATATTCTGAATGCTGGCGCCCCTTCGTTCCAATTTTTATAAAAGATATGATACGCTCATCTTTATGTCAGCTAATTGTGCCAAAAATAAATCTATACTTATAATAAATCTGTAGAGAGGTCCATTCTGTACATGAAATATATTTCCAAAATACCTATCTGGGGGTGATTAGGGATCGATACTGATGCCAAAAATGCAATTAGTAATTTTTTTGTCTGTCTGTCTGTCTGTATAACCGTTATAGAAACAAAATCTACTCGACGGATTTTAACGAAACTTGGTACAATTATTTTTCATACTCCTGAGCTGGTTATAGTATACTTTTCATCACGCTACAATTAATAGGAGCAGAGCAGTGAAGGGAAATGTTGGGAAAACGGGAGAAGTTACTCCATTTGTGCAACCTTAATGGTTAAAAGTTCCTTCGATTTCACCAGGATCCCATCATCAAACCCTGACCGAACAATCGGACCTGCATACCACCATACATTAAAAACACTCCCGACAAATTGAGCACCTCCTCCATTTTTGAAGTCCGAAATCCACGCGGGAAAAGCTGCGGGTGGAAGCTAGTCATGAATAAAAGTATATTCGACAAAAATCCTGCTTTTAGTTTCTGATTTTTTGATCGCTTCGTAGTGTAATGCGAATATTGTATGCGTATGAGTGTATTTCCGCTCCAACAAATTTTCTTCGTGTAGTAGTAGTGGCTTTAGGGCGTATAAATCAAAATCATTTTTCATTAATATTTTATTAAATATACATGTTTTTATTTTACATTATCGGAGAGAGTAACAAATTATTAAGTGTTATTTCTAAGCATTCTCTCTAGTATGTGGTTCATATAGTATATCAAAATTCGGCGGATTTTATCATTGTTAATAGTGTAATAATTTGTACCTATAAATTAAACCATTATAAGGTTTTAAATTTGTCCTGCATTTAATAGGTCACAAGAACCAGAGTCGCAAGGCCAGGAGTCTTAAATTCGATAAGTTTCCTCTATAAAGTTTGCTTAGTAGTTGATATTTCGTTATAACTTTAATAACTCGTTTTATTGAAGTACCTCTATCCAATTTCGTCAAGGGCTAAATGCTTGGAGTTTAGAACGAATTTTCTAGCAAGTTTATACTACCTCGTACATTACGAGCTTCATATCATCATTCAATATTACGAAACTTTCAAAAATAATTAAAGTTTTTATAAGGAAATGGATGAAATTTAATTAAAAATACATACCATGTAAAATGAACATATGACCTACTTTTAACTTGTAAAACAGTGAGATATTATTTCCAGGAAAGGTCTCACAAAGCCTCAGCCAAAACCTTTTAAAATATATAAACATCACGAATTAGTTGTTTAGCATAAATGCATGATACCTCTACCGCCATGAAACCTCAGGTTCGAGTTCCGGGTCGTGTAAAGTGATCTAGAGTTTTTCTGCTCAATATCAGCCATTAATCTGGTATTTATACCCGATATGGCACACGGTGAAAAGTGGGTGCACATATGAAGTGATATTCTGCTCAATATTATCCCTTAAACTGGAATTTATGCCCGATATGGTACAGGGTGAAAAGTGGGTGCACAGCACCTCTTCCTAAGCCTTGGCGTATGTAAGACATGAGTGTGTAAATATATTTCCTACAGTACATAATATAGGTCACATTGACAAAGCCACTTCAAAGATTCCGCGTCCCTAAGGAATGACCGCCAATTTTGTTCGTGACGGCTGCACAATATCTCAACATTACCGCCATCTTGGACCTCCTATAGCGACCGTCTGTCATGCCTTCCCTTTGAATTTTGATGAATAAAGGTCCTATTGGAAGCCCGCTTGGATTCAAAGAATCTACATTTCAGTATTTTTATGTTACACCAACGTATGCTTTTAGTCATATAAGCATTTGATTGTAATGGTTTAACGTCGTAAAGGTTCAGGTAATTTCGACGAAGTAAGCTAGAATAGCTAGCTACTGTACAATGGACCGATGACTTAAAATAGGCGGTGGGTAGTGGATGGATGTGGGTTGCTCAAGATCGGAATGGTTGCCGCTAACTTGGCGAGGCCTACGTTCAGCAGTGGACAGCGACGGCGTGATTGATTGAAGCTAGAATTGTTTGAGGTTACATGCTCGAGCAATCAAAGCATGGGATTTTATTTGAAACAGATGTGATTTACCATGTCAATAATATGGTACTGTGATAGGTTTGAGGTCTTAATTATAAACATGGTATCGGAACATAGCCTATTGCATATTTTCTGTATCGTGATATGCAACTTTTAAATGCGTATATTAGCATAATATTTTCTGTAAATATGTTACTTTTGTATTTAATAATAATAATAATTGATAAAACAGGGAAATGGTTGTTGCATTTCTGCCTTCCCTGGGCATGAACTTATTATATTTTATATTAATTAAATCACAGTAAATTAAGTAATTGCACTTATACAAACCTTTTAGAAGTATGTACGTTAATAAAACCTTTTCAAAGAGTATCAATTCTATTAATTAATGTTTGTTCTCAAGAGTTTTGCGGAATCTTTTCACTTGACAAACTTTTGCTCTTCGCTCTTCACTGGTTAGACTAGTGTATTTTCAGCAAAGTTTATATTTGATCAGCAAAAGACTAGCTTGGATAATAAGTTTAACGCATTAAGTAAGCCATTGTAGTGCCGGTGATTAACTCGTGCAAAACAGCCGATCAGGGTCACAGTTGCTATATTGATGGTTGATGGTAAAGAATTCTAAGATTATATAGAGTGGACATTGGAAAGATTGTTATATAAAACTGCCTGCCTCGGTGGCGTAGTTGTATTGCATGTCCGGTACGGTAGCGCTCTGAGGTCCTGGGTTCGAATCCCGGGTCGGGCAAAGTGATATTTGGGTTTTTCTGCTCAATATCAGCCCGGAGTCTGGAATTTGTGCCCGATATGGCGATAGGCTCGCCCCCTATCACATCATGGGACGGAACATACTTGGCGAAAAGTGGGTGCCCTAGTTGCGCCTCTGCATACCCCTTCGGGGATAAAATGCGTGATGTTATGTATGTATGTATGTATGTTATATAAAAAAATTGCGTTCGTGCGATGGTTACTCTATCTACCGTGAAATAGCAAACCATCAATGTATGTACTTCATATATTTTCTATATTGTGATATGCTTATTATTAGTGCGTATATTAGCATAATATTTTGTGTACATATTTTATTTTTGTATTAATATCTAAAGATGCTGCGACATTTCAAATATAACAACAACTTATTACCAATCGGTAGTAACTCCAAAAGTTATTACCGACTGGATGATACTAACTACTGTGAAGTGTCAGCACATTTGGTAAGGATTACAAAAAGTCACTTACTATTCCCACTTAAAGTATATACATCAGTGAGACTTAATAAATCACTGATCTTTCCTTCTTATAAATTTCAACACATTACAAATCTATACATGTATATAAGTATACATAAAATAAAACAAATTACTGATTTTTCCTATTTATTTTTAACACATTACAAATCTATACATGTATATAAGTATACATAAAATAAAACAAATTACTGATTTTTCCTATTTATTTTTAACACATTACAAATCTATACGTGTATATAAGTATACATAAAATAAAACAAATTACTGATTTTTCCTATTTATTTTTAACACATTACAAATCTATACATGTATATAAGTATACATAAAATAAAACAAATTACTGATTTTTCCTATTTATTTTTAACACATTACAAATCTATACGTGTATATAAGTATACATAAAATAAAACAAATTACTGATTTTTCCTATTTATTTTTAACACATTACAAATCTATACGTGTATAAGTATACAGCAAATAAACACCTGGGGCCTTATTCTCTATCCCGCACGTTATTTTAACAGTGCGTAACAAGCATGTAACACAACGCATCATGTTTAGGACTAGAAATTTGGCTTACAGAATACCATTCCACGCACATTTCCCGAAGATAACATGACACGGCCGCGCTACGCGTTTCCACTATCATACAGAATAAGGGCCCTGATCGAATTCCCTGGGCGTGTCATGTAAACACGTCTTGCGTGCCACAATCCTGTCGGACCGGGCCGCGTCACGCTCGGTCCCGCCGTGTTTGGTCACACGCTTTATTAAGCCACGACTAAACCGCACTTTGTTAAGTAAAGTTTACCATCTGCTTTCTATAGAAAAAATCTATTTGATTGGTGTATTTTTTGTTGTTTTTTGCCTTCCTCATTTTAATTATATTAGGGACTTATACATGTTATAACCCATGGGTTACGGCAACATGACCCCATTGCACCTGATGTGAAGTGATTGTACCCCAGTACAATAGAATATCGACTGACGAGAGATGATTACCCTCAACAGTCGACACAATTATGCCGGTCTGTTGGAAACCGGATATACAAAAGCTGATTCCCGGACGCGCCCCACTGACGTGGGCCACTATGGCGGGTTTTAACACCTTGTCCACGGTGGTCGCTATCTGGACGGATATAAAATATATCCAGCAAAAAAACTAATAAAGGATTATAATCATTTTAATATAGGACACATTTAATACGACGAAAGGGCTTAGGGTAAACAAGTTAATTTTAAATTTATTAATATTTTTTTAAATAGCAGGCACAGAAAGAAACAAGAAGGCGTCGCTAAAACTCAACAGAAGACATAAATAGAAAAATATATTGCAAGGTTTAAAAAGATATGAAAATTACATTAAACACCTCTAAGACATGTCTATATTTAAATATTTACTTGATTCAACTTTTATACATAATTGCTCGCGGGTTCGCCTTCGTGAAAGAGTTTTCCGAAGTAGAAAACAGCCTATGTCCTTCCCAGACTTTCAAACAGTCCAACATAAATTTAATCGAAATCCGTTGGGTAGTTTTTGAATTTATCGCGTTTTGACAGTCAGACAGATGCGGCGGGGGATTTTCTTTTATAATATATTACACAGCGCATGCACCGAAAGCTTTCAAAAAGGAATAATTTTTTCCCGTTTTTGCAACATTTTTTTCATTATTGCTCCGCTCCTATTGGTCACAGGGTCATATAGCCTATAGGCTTCCTCGATTAATGAGCTATCCAACACTGAAAGATTTTTGTAATTCGAACTAGAAGTTCCTGAGATAAACGCGTTCAAACAAACAAACTCTTCAGCTTTAAATAAAAGTATAGATTTCAACCGGATAATTAATGGACACCATTAAAATTGTCGGTCAATATATAATACATTTAAGCCACGAGACTACAAGTATCACGAAATCCCATTAGCCCCAAAATCCAACGCCGTTGTCAAGCCTCAATAAACTCAATGAAATATTACTTCCTAGTATGTAATGTTCAACTTAATGCACTAAAGCGAATTATGTCCGCCATTTTCCCGAAAACTAATGTCGTTAATGAACGAAAACCTTTTTCTGTGAGTTATTCAATGAACCCCTTTAATGGTAGTTAAGGTACGGTCCCTAATATTTTTTAAGTTATGTTGTCATTATATGAAATGTTCGGGAATTTGGTTTCCTATGAACAACTTTGGTTTGTTTCTTTTCATAAAGTTTTAGGGTATGCTGTGTAAGATCTATTCTACTACATCCATTATTTAATTTCGTTTGAAATTAAGAGTCTGTTGG
This sequence comes from Manduca sexta, assembly GCF_014839805.1. NCBI lineage: Eukaryota > Metazoa > Arthropoda > Insecta > Lepidoptera > Sphingidae > Manduca > Manduca sexta. The sequence goes on along the minus strand of NC_051135.1, from coordinate 8,790,519 downwards.
TGATAGGACTTTCATATAATATGAGAGTAAGCCTGAGTATGTGCCACCGCAATGTCTATTTCTATTTCGAGGGTAATCAGTCAGTTTCCAATAAATGGTCGGATAGAAAGCTCGCGCTTTACTATGCTCCTTGTAACGATATATTACAAAAACATGAGAATCATTTCTTGGAATGACTATGTTAGATAACTTTAAAACGAAAGGGCGCCACCTAAAGCGGGTTTTTATTTCTCTAGACAAATAATTTGATAGAATGCAAAAATGAATTATTTCTATTACGTAACAATATGTCGCGTTTCGGGATCAGTCTGTATATCAGGTTCTAATAGGCCGGCATAATTGTGTCAACTAGCAAAAGGTAATCCCTCGTCAGTCGATATTCTTTTGGGCCCCCCCCCACCTACCATCAGGTACAGTGGGCTCACTTTGCCGTGTCCGTTTAAAAAAAAATCACTTCAAAAGGAACATTGCTCTAAACAATTAAGTTTGAAAATAATATAAATACATTTAGTTTAGTGCGGCGATAGCCTAGTTGGGTGTGGAACGGACTACCAAGATCAATGTCCGCAGGTTCAAATCCCAAGGGCACACACCTCTGACAATCATGTGTGTATTCTTTGTGAATTTATCGTTCGCTTTAACGGTGAAGGAAAACATCGTGAGGAAACCTGATGTTCTCTATAGGAATTTCGAAGGTGTGTGAAGTCTACCAACCCGCACTAGGCCAGCGTGGTGGACTAAGGCCTAATCCTTCTCAGTAGTAGAGGAGGCCCGAGCTCAGTAGTGGGCAAGTATATAATACAGGGCTGATATTATTTATAAATACATTTAAACACAAAATCCTTGCCCACAAACTTATATTTCACTTACGTGTTGTTTTCCAGTTTATCCAGTAAAAAAATATTCATGACTCGACCGGTACCCTTTTACCCAAAGACGTGTTATATATGACTTAGGAACTGAAAGCCTCTTATTGACCTTTGCTAAGTCGCTAACACGGCACTTATTACGTAAAGATGGGAATAAAATTGTTAAAGTGTCACGTTGGTCTGGAAATTCTTAAAAACAAAAATACATCGCGCCTTATATCTGAAAGGGTAGAGAAACATGCAATTAGGGTACCCACTTTTCGCCTGATTGTTTATCTCATGACGTGGCGCGCCTATCTCCATATTGGGTACAATTTCCAGACTTTAATAAGGCATAAAAATCCAATATAATTCTGTCCGATAAAGGAATTTGTGATCCCAGAGTGTTGTCAAACTGCGCACGCGACTACGCCATCGAGACTGTGGAGGAAATCTTATCAGGCAGTGAACTTCCAAAGGCTAGAATATAATTATTTGATTGACGTGTTGAGGCCTTCGGTTCGAACCCCGAGCAAGTTAAACTGATGTTGGATTCTTATACTCCGAATACTATGACAAAATATTTTTTTAGTTAGAACATGCTTAAGTGACTGTAAAGTATTAAAACGAATGCTAATATAAAAAAAAATCTCAACTGCTTAGTTTAATGTAGGTACGGGCCAAGAGATACCCCTAAGGCTTGAAGGTATAGAAGATACGGCAGTAGTTACGCCCCTGTTTTTATCACATTCTATGGTACTTACTATTTGACTAACAGTCGCTTTAGATTAACCAAATAAAATAGATAATTTATAAGAACGTCAAAAAAGCTTTGTTCTGATCCAATTTTTGCGATGCGCCAAAACCAATTGTGATCGATAGGTAATTGAAAACAGCGGTTTCATGCTTTTGTGTAAGATATCTTGCAATATTGATACGTAATAACTCCGCCAGTCTGTTTGCCACCTTCTCTATCGAACTTGCGTGTTTAACTAACTTAAACACTAACTACTGCATTGAGACAATGGATCTGCGATATATTTCCGATGTGGATTACAGCAATCCAATTTGGAAGTGTCGGCTGGATATGAGATAATGGTATTTAATATCTTATTTAGTCTTTCCATATTTTTTTTAAATCTTAACTAGTCATTTCAAATGATTAATACTTGTAAGGAAGGGATATGAACGTCATTTTTACCGTTAGGCATAAGAGTCCGTTACCTTATAATCCAGAATACTTATCTTTCAGGAATTAAAGATTTCTATATCAACCTGATGCTGTGGCTTGTTAGTAGCGGCATAAAACGCTTCTGGACATAAATTTCAACAGAAATATGATTTATGTAAAACAAAGTAAACCCGGTGAAGTTTATTTTAGTAAAGAATAACGATTTTTGATTAGGGTACAAAAGTTTAAACGCGATTTTAAATTTTGGATTTGTTCAGGTACTTTTGCTGACTGTACCAGGAAAAAAACGCTAGTACAAATGAATGTTGATAGCCCGTAAAATAGCGAAACAATTTACAAAAATTTGTCGTTGAAAGTAAAAAATCGATTGCAGGCAAAAACTGCCGTCTGCGTTATACCTTAAGTATCGATATTGCTTCTATATATAGATGATAATGATATCACAATATCCATATTATTAATGAAAACTCAATTCTTACTCAGACGGTTAACCTTCGAATGTTCCCATTAAGTTTGCGGAAAGTAATAAATTAATTAAACTTTCAAAGGCACAATCTTGCCAGTACTTAATACGGTTTATGTGAGAATTGTACTTATTTCTAAAATTCCGCAATTGTTTAATTAAATTTTGTGGTGACATTTGTAAAGAGGGTTTAATTATTTCTGTATGGACGTGGGTTTGTAGAAATTTATGGTAAAAATATTAAATTGTAAATATCAACTTTATGCTACAAAAGTACTATCTACCCACTTTTTAGCCGACTTAAAAATGAGTTTTTAGATTCGTTCCGTTTTTAAATATTATTTGTTTTAAGAGCAAAGGGCCTTATTCCATCTATAGGGGCGAATCCATCTTTTTGCAATCACGGGCGTTCTGATTGAAGGACAGTTTTGATAGCCGTATATGTAAATAGGGACCTTTTTGACTTATTATAATATACCAAGATTATTCTTAAATGTGATATAATTTAATATGAAGTCGGCGCAACATTTTCAAGTATCTCGTAGGAACGATTCGGTTTAGTTTTTGCGATCGGCCGCTTCTCTCACGTCAACCCGTAGAAACCATTCTATACCACGAATCAAGACTTTAAAAATAGTTTGGCGGTGCCCACAGACCTGTGAATAGATTTTGAAATTACATACACAGATAGACAAAGTTTCTGGATTAAAAAATATACCAAAAACGTAGTGGGACTTGTAAACCACGACGTGGCACGATTCAGCCGACAATGTATTATTAGATTTTTCTCCACAACTTTAACGAAGTTACGATTTCATAATACGGTCACCGTAATATAATTTCGCTCAACTTTCCAACTTCGGTCGGCTGTTTGTTTATTTATTGCCATATTGTGCCAGGCTTATGCCAAAAGTTATAATTACCTTCGCGACACACTCATTTGATATTATTTGTTATTAATAAAATGGTTTTTGGTAAAATTGAGATTGTTCGAAATTTTGTTTTTAAATTGGGTATAGGGATAGCGATAAGGCACCCAACACCTTATCCGAGTTGCTATTAATTCTACAGACGTACATATACGCAAAAAATTGAGAAGATATTTGGATGTAAATGTTTTGGGTACTTATTAGAACTAAAAGCAGAAACAGCTGAATGGTTTTAGAAGAAACTTGGCACACTTTTGAGCTAGAGCAATGTATAGTGGGACTTCTACGAAAAAGTAGCTTCACGCGGACGGAGTCGCCAGAAAAACCTAGTTCACGTAAGTAAGGCGAGTTGGGTTAAGACTGGATCATGTGGTAGTCCCGGTGTTACAATATTGCTGCTTAACTGTATCTAAAACTAATAAAAGTATAATTGAGTTCATTCACAATTGATACTTTAAGTTATGTTATTCGTAGGAAATTTCGGATTTAGTAAAGTACGAGATTAGTAAATCTTGAAACTACGAGATTATTCCGTGATAACATGTTACCCCGAATCGCCACCATTATATTCGGTGCCACAACTGGCATTGTAAAAAGTTATGAGAATAAAATCATACTTAATTGTAATAAAATCATCACAATCAAAACGATTAATGTCGCTCAAAAACAGCGTTAAACAACAATTCCAAATATCCATTGTAGGTTAGTTAATACGTAGCAATGCACTGTTTTCACAAAATTTCCGAAAGGCAATTAACAGTGGCATGAATTCGCGCGGTGCATAACATTGGTCCATTAGGATACCACAACACTTCCCATTACACACCTGAATTTATGTCTGTTTACTGTAATGAGGTAGAAATTAATTTTTCGATTATGCAGTTATTTTTGTTTGGAAGACCAACCATTTTTAGCTATCATTATTCTTATTACCACTACCACTTTTATTATTACGGAACGTCAGGAAAAATTAAAATATAAAATTCGGAAAATAGTTTATTTTATATAAGCCCAGTTGATACTGGGCTTATATAAAACCTCCTATCCCATCATGGGACGGATCGCACGGGCGAAAAGAGGATGTCCTGGTTGCACTTCTGCCTACCCCTTCTGCGACAAAGACATGATACGTGTGTATATAATTACAACTACTAAAACTGTGGAAGAGGTATTAAAATTTGCACTGTGTTGCTCACTTTCCAAAAGTTTTGCGGATGGTTCACGTTACTGCAGCGTTTTGTAGACGCCTCGCTCCATATACTGTTACTTTAAGTTATTATAAAGTAATAAGCACAGTTTTAAGTTACCAACATGTTTCATTTATAACGCTTCTGTAGTCATTAAATGAAATGAAATAATTTATTTATATCTGTAAATTGTTAAACATTATTTAGAATTAGATTCAGTATATATATCATTATCATCGGGTATTTTTCCAACAAATTGGAAAGAGGCGAGAATTGTACCTGTTTACAAAAACGGAAATAAACATAATATTTCAAATTACAGACCCATATCCATTCTTTCGTGTATAGCTAAAGTCTTTGAATCACTAGTATATCCTCACCTGTTTAGACAAGTTCGAGACCAACTATCATCAAACCAGCATGGCTTCATCACTAGGAGGTCCACAAACACAAACCTAGTTCAGTACACTGATGATGTTACATTAGCAGTAGATAAAGGTAGCCAAGTTGATGCTATCTACACAGATTTTACCAAGGCATTTGATAAAGTTAACCATCGTATTTTTGGTAAAAAAAACTTGCAAAATTTGGAATATCGGGACCTATGCTTGACTGGTGCAAAACTTACCTAAAAAATAGACAATCCAGTGTTGTAATTAATGGCTATAGCTCTGCTCGTTTTATTTCCTACTCTGGGGTGCCTCAGGGCTCTAATCTAGGTCCTTTATTCTTTAATGTCTTTATAAACGATGTCACTGATGTTCTCAAAAACTCAAATTGTTATTTATTTGCAGATGACTTAAAACTAATTCGTACTATACAAAACACGCATGACGCAAAACTGTTACAAGACGATTTGGATAGCCTGTCATCTTGGTGTGTATCCAATAAGATGCATTTAAATCCAGCCAAGTGTGTCCACATCAAATTTACTCTTAAGCATAAAACAAACGACACTACATATACAATTTCTAATGTACCCATAAAAGAGGTCGCTGAGATCCATGATTTAGGAATAACACTAGATACTAAACTAAAATTCACGTTTCACATTGATAAAGTACTTAATTCTGCATATAAGTCACTTGGTTTTATTCTCAGAAATGGCAAAGAATTCAAAAAATCCTCTACAACTTTATTGTTATATAATAGCTATGTTAGAAGTAAATTGGATTACTGTAGTGCTGTCTGGTCACCATTATATAAAATACACATTAATAGAATAGAGAAAGTTAAAAAAAAACTACTCTACCATTTGTCATACAGATTTAGACCACCTGCCCATATTAAATCTTATAAAGAAAAGCTTATACATTTTAATTTACAGTCTTTAAGTGAAAGAAGAGATTTTTTGAATTTACTATTCCTACATAAGATTATGAATGGTGTAATAGATGCCCCTTATTTACTTAACAAGTTTTTATTAAAGGCACCAAATAGACCGCCTCGAAAACCTGGACCCTTATTTCATGTTCGGTTCAATACAACTAATAAAGGGTAGCAAGCTCCTGTTCCTCGCCTGTCTATTCTGTACAACCAAACAGTTGGTTTCCGTAATGACGTCGACATTTTTGGTGATAAATTATTACAATTTAGACGTAAATTATTGAGTAACGCTGAATGTTAACTATGTATGTTTTGTTTTTTCTCTTTTGTTATAAATAGTATATAAGATTTTACGTAATTTTATTGCAGTTGTACTAAATATTATTAGAGTAATTATTGTTTAAGATTGAAAATATATATTGTGGCTCATGCTGTGACTGCTTGTAACTAGAGTTACAATTACATAAGAGACTGTTACTATATACACGTGTGGATTTAAATTGAATTGTAAACTCCGTTAGCAGTCCGTTAATAATAAATAAATAAATAAATAAATAAATAAAAATGTAACTCGACCACCAGTTCGGAAAGCAGTTTCCACTAGAGAAGAACGGGTAAGAAACTTTAGTGTAGCTCTTTCCAAAATCAATTTAAATATATTAAGTGGGTACACTATACAATACACAAATATTTATGTTTAGGATTCTACATAGTTTAGAGCAGCTCATTAATTATATAAAAATAATAATAATATCAGCCCTGTATTATTATACTTGCCCACTGCTGAGCACGGGCCTCCTCTACTACTGAGAGGGATTAGGCCTTAGTCCACCACGCTGGCCTAGTGCGGATTGATAGACTTCACACACCGTCGAAATTCCTATAGAGAACTTCTCAGATGTGCAGGTTTCCTCATGATGTTTTCCTTCACCGTTAAAGCGAACGATAAATTCATAAAGAATACACACATGATTTTTTAGAAAAGTCAGAGGTGTGTGCCCTTGGGATTTGAACCTGCGGACATTCGTCTCGGCAGTCCGTTCCACACCCAACTAGGCTATCGCCGCTTTTTGCTATCGCCGCTTTTTAATTAATTAATTAACTTGCAAATAAAAATCAATTCCCATACAAATGCACAACCCTCTCAGGAATCGTGTAATAATTCTGATGATATAATTTTGCTTCAATATCCTATTAAAGGAACGTTGGAGTAAGCGTGTTCAGGAGTGGAGACCACGTCATGGCAAAGTGTGGGATGCCCTCCAGCCAGATAGCGGAAAGACTTACACAAGAAGGTCATGCGAATGCATGCATAAAGCAGCAAACCGGGCCTGTTGCGTGCCTTTGCAGAGGCCTATGTCCAGCAGTGAACAGCAACGGGCCGCTGACGATGATGGTAATGATTCTATTAAAATTATTAACACTTACATATTTCGAGCGAAATAAACAGACTAGTGTATGCTTACTATAAACACACGGTAGAAATTTCAATTGTTTTATATTAAGCAATATCAAAGATCCGTTAGATGCCATAATCGACATAAAATATGAAATAAAGCAATTAAAGAAAACAGGTGACAGTATATTTTAGAAAAGCCACATTAAGTTGGATTTGATGAAACCTGCAAGAAAACTGTCATATAAGATTTTTTTATAAGTTATACAAATCCATATTACATTGATAATATAAGTTGGTAGGAACTGTACATCATACATTACGCAAATGATACGAGAAAATTTTCAACTACACCTGTCACCTAGTCTATGCAACTATGGTAATGCAATAAGACATAGTAAGATGGCGAGCTGACGAAGTCATTTGCAGTCATTCAAAAGTTTAAAAACTCAAGACGTTGACGAAATTGATATCGTAGTGGAGTTAACAAAACCATAATCAAAATACAGTTTTGTTTGACGAACACTTTAGCTAATTGTGAACTACGTGTTTTAATGCTTCTGACGTGGGTACGTATTTGGTTTCGGTCAGAGTCCCACTAGGACAGCCATGGCGAACATTAAATGGTGAACGTGACATTGTTTATAAAAAAAAAAATATGGCCTCTAACGTGCCATCCAGGACCGGTTTTATCTATGTGAGAGTCCGTCTGGGTAGGTATCACCGCAATGTCTTTTTGCCGCCAAGCAGCAGTGTGTAACTGTTGTGTTCCGGTTTGAACGAAATTATAGCCAGTGCAATTACTGGACATAATAACACTTAACATCTCATGTCTCAGAATGGCGAGCGCAGTGGAATACCATACATACCTTTGTAATTAAATGTATTGGATGATGGTTATACTGTTTATGGGCGGTCGTATCACTTACTACCAGGCGAACGGCAAGCTTATCTCGTCATTTAAAGCAATTAAAAAAAACTGAATGCCTCGTTTTAGTGACTTTTTTGTTCTTTTTTTACCGGCGCTCGGCAAAGTGCTATCAAAGAAAGATGCATATTATTCGCGTGCCTGAATTATTTTGTCACTTGCCACTGGTTTGCCAGCCCTACACTATGGAAACTGTTTACTACTGTTAGCTGACAAGTTGGCTTTCAAATCGCAACCAAGCATTGAGTGGGTGAATAAGTAGCTGATTGTAAATTGCTGGCAAATGCAAGCAATTTGTTGAACTACGAATTCTTGTTTGGTGAATAAGTTGGCGTCCCTGAAGATTACACTTGGCATAAGCAAATAGCCAGTAATAACTTCCATTTAAAACGAATTAGATATTATGCATTCCAGCTAAATGAGAAGTACGTTTGCTGGACTAGTATGTTATAATTAGTAATACAGTAATTTTTATTGATTTCTTTATTATGTAGTAATTTTCTTCTTTTTAATTTTGTTTCTTTAAAGTAGTACCTATTGTGTCTATTTAAAATTTATTTTTTGCCATGCGACATTTAAAGGTATTATGATTGAAACCATGCGAACTCAATATACTATGCGATAAATTTTACATAAAAATATTCCAAGATAATTAGCTCGCAGCAAACTGTTTCACTAGTGCGACTAGAGCCTATAAGTACAACTTGAGAGCGTGTCGCTCACTATTTTAAGTTGCGCTCTTAGCACGAAAGTTTTCGAGGAATATAATTTTAAATGTCTAGAATAGTTTGTTGTGTTTTATTTAGAAGCGAGTGGCGTATTGTTTTCGTATGATTTTAGCACTTTTGAAAATTTATTTTGAAATCTGACAGGTTTAAGGTGTTTAAAATTTTGTTAAAAATATTATAGTTTCAGAGGCACAGAGCAAGCAATAATACATATAAGGTAAAAATATGCTTTTCTGTACATGGATAACATTGGACTAGGCAAGTTAGTTTTTCTTATGTGAGAGTACATTTTGCATTTACATGCATGTTCTATCGCTTTGTCTAATTCTTCCGCTAAGCAACACTGAAAGCATTGTTATATATATTTTTAACAATTTTTCTGCCAATGAAATTGTTGAAAATTACAGACGTATGAGTAGGTAATTTCTTACACCTCAGGGTGATGATTGCATTAGTGTTTTGTAATATGAAGTAACCGTCAGATTTCCTACTGTTGGCCGTCCTTTTATTAATAGGAGAATTATGTTTTCACCTCGTCATTCATTCGCACGTAACAATTCGTCATTTATGCGTTCTAACAGTGCTTGAAAAAGCAATTAGTCATACCGGCATACATGTGCCGGCATCGTCAATGAACGAATGAAACGAATGAATGAATAAAGACACTATTATACACCACATATAGCAAAATTAATACAATTATGATTTTTGGAATGCTTTTATTTCTTGCCAGTGGACACTTTTCTTAGACGTCACTTCACTTAATACCTAGTGCAGTGAAGTCTCTTTACTGAATTAAATACTTAAATATTCAGAATTAAATCGTTTTTTTTCTATTACTCTCTTTATGTCCAATGAAAAACTTTTGCTGATCAACATTTAATGAACCACGTTAGGTATATAACTCTTGATGAGAATTCTACAAATAAGAATTTTGTGGGAATGTCGGAACTCTTTTGTTACGTCGAATTACATTAAAGCCTTCGTCCTAATTAGGCGCTGGGCTAATGCTTCCTCTTAGTTTTATGCCTTTTGATCTACGCGTGGTTTCTTATTGCGAATGTTTATTCTTCTTTTGATAACTACTTCTATCGTTGTGCGACAATTCATCAGTTTAAATACCATCGTATTGATTATTTTCGCCTTGAAATCTTATGAGCAGTTTTGTTCTACAATCTTTAGCTGATTAATGACTATGGAAAATATAAATGGTGACTCATTATAACAAGGTTCTATGTTCTATTTTTGCACAATTGAAATATCGAATAATTATATTTATCGAATAATAATTCAACGACTCCGAAAGACACAGAAAGGCAGAACAATGATGTCTTTTAAAATATTTGTAAACATTAATATTCTTTTTTTTTGACAACATAAGTAAAAATTAACAAAGCACTTTGTCATAGTAAACCAGCGAAATCATGGCATATTATTATATAGATAGAAGTCAATTACTGATGTATCAACACCTCCGATCGGATATACAACTAAAGAAATTCTAAATGCGATACTTACCTTTTAGGAAGAGCAGTAGGCTTTGCGAAAAAAGAATGAATCATTATACCTAAGCTAAAATGGGGCAACCCTATTCTAGCGTATCTTTTGTAATTGATATTGATTTTTTCATGAAGCGGTTTTCACGTGAACCATGGAATAAACAACTGTATTGTAAACAATTACAAAAATGCTTTAAATGCAACCAAAATAAACTGTAAAATATCTTTCAAAGGCAAAATCTATGTTAACAGCGTAAAAGTATCCAATGAAACATATCACAAGCCCAAAACGGTTTTGAACAAGATAGAAATCTTCACTATCCTCGCTTGTATTTTATTTAAAGAAAATATGAGATTTGAGACTACATCTCATGCATGAAGGGAATAAGATACTCGTGTTAATGTTATAACATTCAATACATTTTAGTGAAGCGTGGTATTTTTAATTTAAAATATCTTATGAATTTAATCAAAATGTTATATATAATATGTTTTAACAAAATGTATTTGGATCGCCACTTACTGGCTAAGCTAATTAATATATACTAGCTTTTGGTTAATTATAACCAATAATGCTCCTAACATTAACAATAAAACTAAAGATTATTGTTCATTAGGTTTTTAGCATCGTTAAAATTTAATGCCCTGGACATTAGTAGCGAGGGTTGAACATTTCGAAAAAGGAATTATCCTTCTCCGAAAAACCCGCCACTTATGAATATAGACCTCCTTCAAAAATTTGCGGACTGACTTATTGGAAACATTTACTATAAGACGATAATTATATTTTGCTGGTCGTAGGACATATTTTATATCCGCCCGGACCACCGTGCACAAGCTGTTAAAACTCACCAAAGGGTCCAATGCAAATGTGTCGCGTTCCGAGATCGGCCCTTGTATATCCAGTTCTAACAGGCATAACTGTGTCCATTTACGAGGGGAATCAACTCAGTCGACATTCTACTGGACCCCACTCCACTTACCATCAGGTGCACACTCTATTTACCATCAGGTGCATTAGGGTGAATGCTGTGTTCGTACAAAAAAAAATAGCAAAATAGATAGATGTTTTAGAATCATTGGATCAAACGCGTCACAAGCTCCGAGACTATACACTATTACAAATTCAGTACACGATGTTCAGGAGCAACGGTCCACCTACAGAATGGCCATTAATAAACTTTTCGGATTCATTTATGTTTTATGCGATCGGAATAAATTATACATAAAGTTTAGTGAAAATCCTAACTCGAAACGCACCTTCCGTATGGAAATTGGATCATTATAAGTTAGTTCCGTTCGGGAAGTGGCGTTTCCTTCGAATTTTGAATCGCTTATGTGGCTTATTATAAGTTTCCTGCTTATGTTTTTGATTTGAGTTTGCAAATGTTTGCGACTATAATTTGATTGTTTTTCAAAACTGTAACAAAGAGGTTTAATAAAATGACTTTTTACTAAGACGTCATATATTTGATGCGGACGTAGAGATATATAATATAATCCATGAATATTACGTTTAGATGGTGTGAGACCGGAAGTTTATTATTTATCGAAATTGATGACTATGATCCCGACTAGAATGATTCTCAATATGATACAAATTCGAACATAAGAATAAATGCAATAATTTTAAAAATGAATTATTCTTAAAACGAAAGAATCGTAGAAAATTGAAAACCGCTTTGAAGACCAGGCGATAATTATTATCAAGGAAAAATTATAAGATTGGTAATGAACAGAGAATCTGAAAGTCGATTAAGATAAATAAATAAATAAATGAACTTGAATTCGGTATTTTATGTATTGATGACTAAATTTATATTTAACATTGGCTTTTGCTTGTAGCTACCATTAATATTAATAATATAAAACGAAGTTTATAATAATGTATTTTCCTATTAGTAAATAGAAATCGGTTTAAAAGTTCCGGAAATTAGAGCATTCAAACAAAAAACTCTTCAGCTTCGTATATCAGTATAGATGTACAAATAAAATATATTCATCCTCTAGTGAGCGTTGTAAACAATCAAAACTGTCACGAGAAGGGGTTTCGAAGACTTTATTTGTCATTAAGAATTACAAATTAATTCACGCACTGAGAAATTACATTATAACACCAAATTTGCGAGCGTACAACTGACACTGCATCAAAATACAAATCCAAAAGCGGGTAGACAACTCAAATTTGTCACAAGTACGAAAACATCGCGAGAAACAAGGATTACAGCGACTGGATGCGGTATTGATAAATCAACATTACCTCTTCCTGACCTTGACTCCTTTATCGTCTCATCGCCGTATCAGATTAAACATTCAGACACGACTCTCGGCACATGTTGTCGATCTGCCAAGACGACTGTTGTGATCAGAGTATTGCCGTGATAATAGTTTCTGAATGTACGTAGATTAATCTTCTCAAGATTTTCCATTTATACGTTACAGAACTTTTGATACGGTCTGCAAACAAATGACATCTTTTTATTTCAAGACGACACCTCCTTTCGACATATGTGTAACTTTTGTTACGCCCTGCAAACAAAACACATTACGCCTTTGTCCCTGAAGGGGTCAGTGGACACCTACTTTTGCTACGTAATTCGTAACATGTAACATGTAACGTAACTCAAATTCCAGACTCCGTGCAGAAAAAAAGAATATCACTGCCCGATAGAGCTCTTACAGAACCGTTTTTTTTCATAATACCAGTAAGCTAAGTATACGAGCAGTATTTCCACGCGAGCTAAGTAAAGGCTTAGCTATTCCGCTATATCCATCCGGATAACGAACGAGACTATAATCCGGGATTAGAATTACGCGAAACCTCGATTCCCGTTTGTGTTTTAATTTTTTCGCTTCCCGCGTTTCGTTTCTTGGTATTTTTGCGGGATTAGAAACCATTCGTAACAATAAATAATTCATAGAGATTTTTACTTTTTCGTAGAATATTTAAGATTATGGTCTGGTAATTTTGGGTTAGCATTGTTTTTTATTTGGTTTCGTTTATGGGAGTATATTTGAGTTAGTGCTATCGTATTGTATATTTATTCTGTCAAGCCTCATGTGCAAGCAGTGTTATGTACCAGTCTGACGACAATTATTGCCTGTATAATCGCTAGCCATGTTGAACACGATACAAGTATATCAAAATGACAAGTTCAAGTCAATACTATTTAGTCTTGTAGACATTTGCAATTGAAAGTTCTAGATTGTGTGATCATACTTATTAAGTAGGTAGTCGATTACTACCAAGCGATAGGTTTGCTACAGTTATTTAGCTAAAAAAATACACAATTTTTTTGAATAGGGGAAAATAACATTTTCTATCAAATATAATACTGATTCTAAAAACGTAACGGCTAGAATTACATTCGTTTCGGTCTGTTTCCATTCCCCTGCGTCAGTGTTTGCTGTATCGAGCAGTTTGAATGAGTTCTTTGAACTAGCGTTCGACGCCCAGGCCCGCTGCCAAATTCTATATATCAATAAAATTTATTTTATATTTTTTGTCTTATAAAATATAATTTAGCTCGCGGCTTTGTTTACGTGCATATTCCAACTCGATTAAACGTGGTCTTGTAATATATTTGGGATATCCTGTGTTGATGTTTGAATAGTCTTTTGCAAAGTAGGCGATAACGTCCCCCTTATGCGCACTTGAGACTTTCAAGGGGCGGCTAAGAGTCTGTAGAAAATTGGGGTTCGATGAAGTCATATAATATTAGTAAGGGTGTAAATTAAGTCAGAAAAACGATAAGACTCGTATAACACACCAGGTAAATATAATAATATCAGCCCTGTATTATTTACTTGCCCACTGCTGAGCACGGGTCTCCTCTACTATTGAGAGTGATTAAGCCATAGTCCACCACGCTGGCCTAGTGCAAATTGGTAGACTTCACACACCTTCGAAATTCCTATAGAGAACCAGGTAAATATATTTTAAATAAATTTGGGGGGAGGGGGGGTTAGAAAATAATACGATTCTCAAAGTGGGAATTGACAAAGTTTGAGAAACTATGGTTAAAAACATCTCGTGAATGAATTGGGTTTTATCTCGGCACAGTAAACTAACTAACTTTCTGCCCTAGTAGCAACTAGACCTGTGATAGTTTTATTAGAGTACTAGGCGTTGCTCGCGGCTTCGCCCGTCTGAAACCCTTTCCTAGTATAAAAGGCTAACTATGTATTTTTTCAGAATAGAAAATTTACAAGAAACATTTATAAAAATTATATCACAGCAGCGATTCCAATGCAATATATATTCAGAAAGTATCTAATTTTATTCAACACTGACGGCTTCTGAATTAACTTCTGACAAACATCTAAAAATCCAAAAAAAAAATCACAAACCTTCGCATTTGGTAAGATATGACTTTCAGCAGTTGTAAGAATTATGCCGGCCTTTAAATAAAACCAAGATTTCACAATCGAAACCGCGAACAAAAGATAATTTTAAGTAAAAACATCTATAATAAATATACGTCGATAATTACCATTACAGGCATTTTGTTGTAAATAAAGTCCATATTTATGAAAGGTAATTCTGCATCGTTGATTCGGTTCTGATTGAATTGCATGATGTATGAGATGAAGATAGTAATGTATTTTTTAATCACATTTACAAATACGAGATTACAGAATTCGTTTAAAATATTTTAGTGCTTAAAGATAATATTATGGTTCATCGAACGCTGTTGCGCCCTTGCTATTAATAATGGCGACAATGTGCTGTCAATATTTCGTTTTATTAATATTATTGTGCAATTGCTATAGTAATTTAGTGAATAAATCAATCGTTCATTGGTTTAGATTAGCTGAAGTAATTCTCGGGTTAATGAGAAGTCAAAAAGTTCGACGGTTGAAGGTAATCATCACAAAACCTATCTAATTACCAGTAGTTAAGAGTCCATATAACCCGATTCCTACCAGCTTCCCTTTGTCTAGAATTTATGTAGAATTATCAATAAAACGATTTGCAGCCGCATTCATGCATATACGTACCTATATGTTGTGTCGGGATCCTTTTTAGAAAATGTCAGCTTTCGCCACTACTAAATACAGAATGTATATCAAACTTAGCAACCTGCAAAAATGGTATACCCTTTAAAATAAAAAGACAAATAATCACAATAAGAAGCTCTGTCAAGGTAGCAGAAGTAACTTAGCAGAATTAATCCATATACAATTTATAATTTGTTGCTAATTAGTTACCACTATTTCGATTACCACAAAATCGAGCAATTAGCAACAAATTATAAAATGTATTTGGTTTAATTCGGCTAAGTTACTACTGCTACTTTGACAGAGCTGCAATAAGAATACAATACAAAAAAAATACAGGGACATTATCTCGTATTCACTCTTTCAAGAATACCCTCTATTAACCGAGGAGGGATCAAACAAAGAAGGGAATTAAAACATCGCGGAGGGTATTTTACTTTCGAAAGCTAAACGGGAAATGTGATTCCGAGCAGAATCAGAATTTTGCGAAGTCCAATCACTGAACCGTGGCAGAAATGATTGTCTACTTTGTTGATAAATTATTTGAAATGGATTTTGGAATGTTGATTCGAAAGATTTAGCATGATGGTACTGTTTTATGTAGGTAGATACAACTTATAATGTTAAACAAAATTGTTCGCAAAAATAAAGTCTGTAGTTGGTACATTATAATATCGAGATTTAACAAAATATTTATTTATATAGGAGGTTTGTTTTCCTCAAGAATGAGATCATTACTTATAGAATACTACGTATATTCAAGTGTAGTGATACTGCAAAGGATATGGAAATAATAGAAGAGTGAACATAACACGTAAATATAAAAAGCAAACCCACCCAATCTTTATGCGCAATACAACTCGTCATAGCGGTAGTTGGAAGGAGGATATGCGAGGAATGAAATTCTATTGGTTGTTTACATGTCTTCCCTAGTTATATATTATTTTATACCTTGTGTAAGTCAATATAAATTTTATTTTACGATAAAGACGCATTTCTCGATCTTTGACTACTAAACGAAACGTAAGTACAGATTTTGATTTTAAGCGCCAGTATTCAATCACACTAGTTCTGGTTAAAAACAATAGCATGTGTACGGTGCATTGTAAATCTTAATCAATTTATTCTTTCAGGCGTGACATGAAGTGCTTTGAAATTAAATGTTCTGTTTTTTATGATTTAAAAAAGGCATAACACAGAACACAATCATTATAAAGAATACTTAAGCACTAAATTACATTAAGACTAGATTTATTCTTCGGTTCTGTGACCGTTTATGAGAAGTGGTAGCATTCACTGGCACTCGACTTATCGGTGGTCTAACCTTTTTTTATCTCACTGGCAATGGCCTAAGGCTGATTTGTAAGACCAGTAAACTCACAGTCGCCTTTAAGTCTGGGCAATATTGCTTTTATACTGCTAAAAAAGCAACGAGAGAGTCAAATACTGTCTTCGATGCGTTTTGTTTGTCTTTTTTTTTTTTTTTTGTTTCGCGGAGAAAGTGCCTTATTACTACCGCCCAGCCTTCGTGGGGGGCGACTGAGCGATTATGCTGGGGTAACCGTGCGTTACGGCCCGGCGTTGAGCCGCCCGGATTTGATGGTGACCTTCGGGCGACCGCCGGGCCGAGTCCCTAAACCTATATACAACTTAACCTATGCACGGCCTACCAGCTAAAAGTCCGCGGTGGCCCTCTTCGGCGCATTAGAGACGGCTGCGGGCTTCCTCTGACGTTGAAGTGTCTAGTCTGCGACCGCAGCCGCCCCTGCGCGGTGCCGCCTTGCGGCCCGTCTCCTATTGGGCTCAGAAGCCCCCGCGCACCGAAGGACGCCCTCGGCGTCTACGGCAGCGTGAGGCCAACTACACACTGCCGTCCATCCCGGGGGTCAACCGACAAATGTGCAAAGATGCACAGAAATGCACTAGGGCGGACAGCCCCCTGCTGCCCGCCGACGACCCCCTTCGTGGCCCCTATTAGTCGCTTCTTACGACAGGCAGGGGATACCGTGGTGGAATTCTCCAAACGCTCCCATTCCACAGGGCGGGCGTTTTGTTTGTCTAACCGTTCTATTGTAATTATAGCTTTGACTCGGTGGCAAAATTAGATAAAAGTCCCTCTGGTAGATGTCATACCTACATAGAAAAAATTCCCGTATGCGAGAATGAGTGTATCTATGTATATATTATACCTATATTTAGCATAATAATATATTTGTTCGCCAATATGCAAATTGATAGAAATAAATCCAGTCTATGCATTATGTTTGCCCATTTCACGTTCTCTCCATTAAATTAGAAAAAGCCAGTTAACAAATGAGTCTATTAACTTTGCAGAACATTCTATAATATAAAGAGGTTTGATGCAGTAAAAATATGAACTTTATTTCAGGAATACTGAAGTTCATTATCTTGAAGCTAGTAATGTGGTGAAAGTCTTAAAAGTGGCGTTGTGTTGCCAGGATATAGCTTGTGAAGCTAGTTTGTGAAGCTGTTAATTATTATTAATAGTTTTAAGCATTAAAGTGTATATATTGAATTAATTATAGCTTGTCAACTAAGTCATTATTTAATAACAAGTTAATACAGACATTTGGATTTTGTGTGTGAACATTTTCCAAAGGGAAGTCGATAATTGATATTTTACATGAAGTAAAGTATTATAGTAATTAAGAACATCTATTTGGTAATCCTGTATTTCAATATCAGATGGAAAATATTCTATGGACTCTGTAATACTGCCTGGCTTGACCAGTATGTAGGCTTTTGTGCTTGCCGTGACAAAAACTATGTTATTTCATCGAAAATGTTCCTTATTTCATCGAAATTGGTTTAGTGGCTTAGGCATGAAACAGTAACAGACAGGCAGTCATTTTCGCATTTATAAGTATGAACTTGTCACTTTCATTTCGTATTATAATTATACTTTGTTTATTTATTTATGTTCTATAAATAATACAATGGTTATACAAAACCTGACTTAGCAACAAAGGTCTTATCTACTCTACATATTAAACGAAAAGCGTGGAATTATTTAAATTAATCTGACAACCCCTAACACAGAATGCAGAAATGCGGTTAGCCCGTTACAAGACGTGGTTGTTTTGTTCCACAGCGCTCTAATTTCCCCGTGCATGAGAGCTTTGTGCTTCAGTTATGAAAAAAAAACTCATTGCATCCACAAATGAAACCAGTTCTTTAAACGTAGTTAGCCGCTACGTGGATGAAACGGATTCTAATAGTGTAGTCACTAGTGTGTTTACATCTGCTTGGTGAGTGGTTTTTGTAATAGAAATATTATTTTCATAATTGAATTAGAAATTTGTGGTAGAATATTATAGGTTCTCTATTCTTCTTGAATAGACTTGGTCGGTATTGTTACTGTTTGTTTACTTTGCTTACTATCTAGTAATGATGACGCTTCTTAATAATTACAACCAAATAATAAATTATCTTCAAATCTATTTTGGTTTAGAACGTTGTCGCAAATCAACAACTATGTACTAACTATAGAGACCTATAGAACTATAGAGTCTAAACTAGCCATTGATCAACTTTAAATATACTACAGTGGCGAAGGGCCCATATAACCCGATGCCTGCCGGCTTTCCTTTATGTAGAATTTAATAATCATTTGAACAATTAGCAGACCGCATTTATGCATATTAGTACCTAAATTTGTGTCGGCTGTCCTTTCGGAAAATTTCACCATTCGCCACTGGTATTGTTTTCATATTATATATCGTATTCACTATCCACATAAGTGCAGCAATATTTTGCTTCAATTGTTGCCATTTAATATATAATTAAACAGTGCATTCAAATGTCAAGAGCTATTGTTATCATGGGCAAAGCAAAGCTAACAGGAGTGCAACCGGTTGTCGCAGTTAACAGCCAAATTGTATTTGTGGTCAATTACTGTGATGAGTCAGCACACAGCTTCCGCATAGGCATGGTAAGTGTTCCTTGTGGGTTTGAACTTTATTAATGATGAAATTGAAAGCTAAGGTTTAATAACTATCAAGATTTTAAGTTCACAAAAGGGCACGCTGAACCTAAGATAATTTTTAGTAACCATTATGCAATTATTTCCGAAAGATGGAAATTGTTGTGGGCTAGAATTGACAGTATCACTTACTGATAAATGTATCGTGAACCATTTTCTCATTTTATCACATCGAAATTGGAAAAAATCACAAACGTATTACAATGACAAAATTTTAAAAAAGAACTGAACTGAGACGCTTGACTTAAATCGAACTCGAAAGAAATCCAACCCAGTTGCAGTCATGCCCTCATTTCCACCAATTTAGCAATCAATCACAATAGATCACGTGCCAATTCATTTCGTATCAAACATCAGTTACAGGCGTCGCCGAAGATGGCCGCTTGAGCACGCGCGACCCTCCGATGTCAGTTCGAAAGCCACTCGTGTGCTATCAGCCTAACTATGTTTCACTTTGTTGTTTGCTGAAACATCAGGTCTCCAAAGAATTGTGTAACTGGGCTAAGGGTTTTTGGATATAATATTCAGCTGTTTTTGGCTGTTCAGTTTGGGTTGAGTGGATATCGTCCAAATTAATTAGACACTCTATATCAAAGATGGCTTTTTAAAAATTTGAGCATGTACCGGGCATTAGGTTTATAATATTTTATTTATATTTTACAGAACTTTGCAAATTACATCTAGTTCTGTAGTTAGTGGTGTTGTTTATAATATATGCAATCATGGATTCATTATCTTCCAAATAATCCAACTTAGTTTTGTTTCTTCCGAAGGCAGACGAGCTGACGCCCTAAGCGGTTGCCCACCATAACAAAAAAGAAAAAAATGAAGAAGGACAATTCGTAGCACTGAAAAAACAATGTTGGAGGGATTTGATTTTCGAGTGAACACGTACGTGTTAAAAAAGGTCTTTAGAAACGCACAGTGCAGGCAATAGGCGTTTCCAAATAGAATCGATGAACGTATCTCCGTAAACGAGTACTCCGGTGGTAAAACGGAGATTACGGTGTCATTTCGCACTAACACCAACAGTCTCCAACTAAAATATTCACTACAAAAAACCTGTCACTATGTGCCATCAACATACAGAATACCTTTTTCCAACTGCGACATAATACACAAGCGAAATCCTATCAAAAAGGTGACTACATAAATCTCGTGCGACGTGATGTACGCGATCCACTGAGCGTCGAACAAGTCAATAATATCAGTTCCCACTCGTCTGAATATGTTCAGGGTATTATCGACTTTTGATTCGGAAGGGTAACGGTACTGCATGCCAATAGACCTTTGTGAGTAGTATTGTGATTTTGGAGTTTGATTAAGAGATTTTTTATTGAGATGTTGAGTGTTTGAGTTTTTAATGTGTGTCTTGTAAAGTTTGTATAGCTTGATATCACATTACTTCAGAGTATCGTTGAGAATGGAATTTTTATTACTTACTCCAGTACCAATTTTGTCTATAATTTATATTCTGCTGATTTGCATATTTGCAAAAGTGTCTTTTATTTCATATAATTATATTAATTCAGCCTTTGGAAGTTCGCTAAAATCAGTAAGCCTCCCCCAATTCTAGACCTATCTCTTTAACCCAAACTTTTATAAATAGTCTCATGCTGAATTAGTCAGCAGTAACATGCATGACTTACATACAGTTAAATGTATTGTAAGTACAAGAGCAACTCATGATTTGGGTCAAGATGCTACCTACCCTACCTTAGAGAGTTGGGAACATCGTGAAATGCATACTAATGGTATCTTTCGAGGTGACTTTCCAATAACATTTACACGCACAAAAGGGAATGTCTTATTAAAGATTCTAAATCGACCAGTCTAGAAGTACTTGGATTCGGCCAAAAGAGTTCAATAATTTGGAAATATTTAACGCAATTTCTAAACAAATACACTCGACAACATAACCCTTTTTATAGTTAGTCCTCTGCACATGATGTAAATTGAATTGAAGTCTAAAGGAAATATCGAGCAGAAAGTGAAACTAAACAGTCAATGCAGACAAAAATATGAATAAAACTTGTATTTGTATCTCTTTCTTCCCTGATATTATATATTGAGACAGCATAGAAAACTCAACCCCAGTAACCATTTAAGCTTGATCCCATCAATTGTATGCAGTAGCAGCATCAATCAAGTCAACTGTAATGGTTCGTGCGTCGGCACCAAGTGACGTATGAGATCGGAGACTGTAAACACGTCTTGCAACACGGTAAATAGGGCTGTTCTGTGGACCATTTGGCATTGGAGTTATGGAAGGAGATTTTTTTTATTTTTGTTCGTACGACGTTAGCGTGTGTGAAGTTATGATGTGTGATATTCAAACATTATAGAATTCTTGTTCATAACTTACTATCAGCTCTGTGTTACACGCTGACCTTGTGCTGGGCAAGGGCTTCCTCTATTACTGAGATGGATTGGGCCTTAGTGCTCAAAATTCTTATAGAGCACTTCTCGCGTACGCAGGTTTCCTCAGTATGTTTTATAGAATTCTTGTGTAAGAAATTAATTATTATTATTGTATGTATTTCTTTTATAATAAGGACGTGAACAGACTGTAAAATACATAACATAAATGGAATAGGAAAATGGGAATAGCAAGAAAGAAACGGCGTGTAGACTATATCAATATTATCTGTGACTGTAACAGCTTATATGACTCTCGATGGCGTATCTATCAGTAGAGATGTATGAATTTCAAAGATGTTAGGACTATACACTTATGGTATTCTAGTTTCTCACAGGGGAGGCAGTGGAATATCACAGGAATACTAGATTCGATATAATAGGGGACGTGCCCATTGCTATGCACACAATTCTGGACTTTGAGTTGATACCACAAAAAAGTCAAAATCATTTTACTCGACCAGGAGATCGTATCTTAGATATTAGCATAACTGTTGTACCGCGTTTGCAAATATCCCTACGCCACCGAGACTTTCTTAGTTTCTATCATGATTAACTCCATATTTATCTAAACTCCAAGGCCTATTAGTATTAAGAGATTCTTAAACGTTTCATTTAGGAAAAAAGTCGTTAATTAACATAATAATATTAGACCTAACTTTGACCTTTGTTAAATTAATTTACAAAGAACTCATTAGTATGCACATTGAATATTCTCGGATAGCGTTCAAAGACCAACAAAAATGCCCGACGTTTATATTTTTCTCAAGCCAGGGTACGATAAAGAACCTATGATTTAATTATATATTCGAGGTTACAATATGTCAAGTGAAAGAACATTGACAGTTAATTATTTCTATGCCTGGCTCCCTCACTGCTGTAGTTGTAATGCCTACGTGGTATGAGTACGCCTACCACGATGAGATCCTTGGTTTGAATCCCGGTTCGGGCAAAAAAATAATTGTGGCTGGGTTTTTCCATCTCAAAAATTACTCGATCGTAGCTCGGAGTCAGGAAGTTGGTATTTGATATCTTCATGCCTCGGAAAGGCCCTAAAGCCGTTACTTCTGCGCCTGATTTCTCTTCGATCATGTGTAATTGTCGTCTCACAGGACGATAAGAGTGAAGGACTATAGAGTGCACTTGTGTATTGCGCACACAATTTTGCACAATAATATCTCCTGCGTAGGTACCTGGTTGAATAAGTCGTGGTCAAACTTCGGCAGGAGGGGAATCATTTCTGTACTAAGACTACATGATGGAAAATGTGGACCTGTTATAAAATACTTAATTGTTTCATCTCTAGCTGGCATACAAGCACGAGTGGCGACGGTCTTCTAATATTAGGTGATATGCTCCATGAACATTTACAATTCCAAAATCTTTTTAAAAAAAATAAATCGGTATTGAAGTAGGGTGGGGAGTGGTTTTGACTTTCGGATATATACAAAAATTCACCCATTTTAACTTCGAAGTAGTAGTCAGATATGCCAGATTTCATCATTTGTATTTGATCCCATTAAGTGATGAGGGGCGAGCCTATCGCCATATCGGTCCCAAATTCCAGAGCCCGAGCTCATATGGAAAATATTCTCCGGTTGTAACACGTACAACACGAAATGCAATGTAAGAATCTGACACTTCACGATGGATTTAAGTAAAAAATTTAATCTTTATTCGTTTGTATACAGGATTTTATTAGCTTCTTTACGAATTATGTTATAATTTATCACACCTCAACCTTACCATAATTTTGAGGCCCAATTGCCTTATTGCCGGCTATATTCGCTCAGAAACTGTAGCAACACCAATACTTTAAATTAACGGTGTGAGATAGCATTTCTTCTCGAATTTTGAAGCCATAATGACCTCTAATTGCATTGGTGTAAAGCTATCTCTTTACTCCATTTACTCGAAAGAATAACCATAGAGATTAAGAAGTAATCTCGTAAGCCACGAGCCACATGCCCGTACACTTTCTTCCCCCGTTTACTACCAGTAACACGTTCCATTTTATAGCAACATCCTGAATAATGATATGAACAATATCTGAGTGCAGCCGTGTGTGATAATCCATACTTCCATATTTATATTATGATTAATACCAAAGTAAGGCTGTATGTAACGCTCTCACGGCTAAACCATTGAACCGATTTTGATGAAATTTGGTATGAACATAGGTTGAGTCCCTGAGAAGGATATAGGCTATTTTTAATTCTGGCAAAATATAAAGCGCGAGTTTTAATACGAAAAACTGTTCTTACGGAGCTAGCTTGATTTATGAAAAGACAATATATGTATATCTTGTAATATATCAAGCTAACTACGTAACAAGTATGATAAAATTACCCCAGGGATATAACGAAGTATAAGACATGAACTAAATTAGGATTGCTAAGTATAATAAATTTTTTGAAGTCGCAGGTGTATTGTAATAATAGCATGTTCAATGCCTAATGCCAGAATAACGAGATCGGAATTCAGAGTTCACAAGTTTACACACTTTACAAATGTGAGATCAAAATATGATAAGTAAATGATTTCTGATTGCCCTAGTGACGTCACGATCATTACGGTTCGAGTATTCGAGTGAGATAGCGATACATTTCTATTACGCGAATTTAGTTAAAGTTTTAAGTTAGCAACTTTCTACCTCAATTTTAATTTAGAATTTATTTTCATGGAAATATTTATTTTTCATAATCACATCCATAACGGTATCACATTCAGGTTCAAATATTCATTTTAAATTACTACTAGTATGTAATCATCCAAACATTTCTAATATCAAAAATCGTCCAACCACTCCATTTTTTGTATAGAAACAATGCATTCGAACAGAGCGGTGTACGGTGCTGCCAACAATGGTCATTAAATTCAACGTACTGCGTACTCGTTGCAAGTGCTTCGTAGTTTTTACGAGCATCGCATAGTGATTGACCGAGTGTTGGTTACTTTTGTACCATTTTTAAACGTTTTGCGGACAGCGTTTTTCTAGAAGTTTCTTTTCCTAGCTGCATTGTTAGAGGGAAAAGTTTATAGGACCAGGTTTACCAACTGCTCTAAAGCTGGGTTAAAATTCGCAAGAAACCTTGTAGAAGTCGATCTTCATAAGCAAATTTTGTATACACAACGGCAAGTTAACAAGTGTAATGAAGGTTGCATGACTTGCAGGTAATCATGTGTATTGAACTATTGATATATTACCGCTAGGGCAAACTCATCTGGAAGATCTTGCGCGATATATTGCTGGAGTAACTTGCTAGTCTAAATTTAGCATTGGGATAAAAAATGTTTGTTTGTTAAACTGACGTTTGGGGTTCGTTACTAAGATTGGGTAGTGATATTTTTCTACCCTATATTAGCCGGGACTCGAATAAAAGTTAGCGAAATTTGGGTATAATATACTTCTACCCGCGTAACGAAAAATGTGTGTTCCTACATAGAAATTCTGACAATAAACCACGTTAATAAATCAAATATAAATCGTCTCCTCACTATTCTATAATTTTCACTTAAGTATAAAATGAGCAAAACGTTACTAAATTAGGTTAAGAATTAAGGACTTTTCACAGCTTTGTACAAAATGTTTTATGTTTGCCGGTTCATTTCTCCACTGTGCTTAATTGTTAGTGATTACTTTTTAAACGAATAATTTCTTTCTCTTTCATTTCTTTTTGACCTATTTTAACGGTTAACTTTAAGTGTAAAGGAATTATGCTTTGTTAGCAGAATCCTTCTGATTTAAGCGATAGTATTTTTTCTGGAAATCCGGTTATTTGGATGCGATTTTAATTTGACCGGGTAATTTAACTTATTAGTCTTCGAAAACAATAACTATGATACAAGTAGAATATCATATTAAAACGTTAGTAGTACTTTTACCGAAAACTTTAACAGCATTCATTCTGGCAATAACAATATAAGATTTATCAGTAATTTTGGTGTTCTCGAAAATAATTTCGATTTATTCTATAATAATTTCCCGTCCATCACCATGTAAAGGATAATAGATGTATGTGGAATACAAAAGATCGATCTCATACCATTCAAGAAGACGAACGAAATCATAACTGATGTCCTATTGTGAAAAGATTTCCTTTCATATTGAAAGCGTAAGCATCTTACAAAAAGGTAGACATTTTTTTCTTTCCCGAGGGAATTACATCCATCTAAATTTAGAAAATAATTATATTATAATAAATGCCAATTACGTGATGTAAATGGGCACTTATTGACAGCTGAAATGTGAGAGCTTTTTATCACTAATTTTAATAGACTGATTTTACAATAGAAGGCAGAAGCGACGACTAGGACTCGGTATACGTAATGTAGGATGCCCTTCAGCTAGGTGGAGCGAAAGGTCGCTGGCAAGAACTGGGTGTGACAGGTCGAAGACAGGGTAAAATGACACATACTGGAGGAGGCCTAAATCCAGCAGTAAACAAAGATATAGGCTGATGATGATGATGCGAGGACTAATGCATGTTTCTGGTTTAGTTTCCGTTTCATTGGAGATCACTCTTCTTCTACCGGCTTGTGGCGAATAGCTAGACGTATTAGATTATTGCTCCTAATTATTTTTAACTTTACTTAGTTTACTACTACTGTTTTACTTAGTTTTAACTCATAAATCCGATTTTCCAAATATCACTTTGCCCGACCCGGGATTCGAACCCAGGACCTCAGAGCACTGTCGTACCGTGCATGCAGTATAATACGCCACCGTGCAGTCTTATATATGTTATATAAGTAAGTCGTCTCATAAAACATTTTACTTGGACAGACGCCCCGCGGCTTTTGCTACATTCGCGTAATCAATCATCATCTACTCTGAAATATTACCGATATCCGTACAAGATATTTCCCCGAGGGTCAACGAATTTCGGTGTTGATAGCTTTTCAGCAAACATACTCTAGGGCATTGACCCGAAGATCTATAATGTTATAGAATGTTGTGAACCGGATAAGAATTGATTTTTGATTGGTTGCTCTAGAGGAAATATACCCAGCCGATCTTAAAAAAAGTTTTTTTTTATATTCAAGTAACGCAGTGACTCCCAACTGGTGGTAAGTGGAGTAGGGTCCAAAGAGAGACAGAAATAGAGATAGAGAGAGAGGGAGAGACATAAAGTGTTTTAACAAAAATCGCTTTACAGTTCTTACTTTACTAAAAAGGTATCAATGTCGAAAAAGGTATAAACAGAACCATTTGAAAAACATTTTAATTGGTATTGATATTTCATTCACCTTCAGACTGAATGGAAGGTAAGTATTGATTTTTATTGTTGGAAGAGAGCTAGCGGGATATTCAAAATAATGTATGTTCCGTACTTTTATTAAATTCAATATGCTAGTACAATTTTGCGATTAAGATATTTCTATTGAAATGAATGGATCTGTATCTGCCACAAAATCCGATCGCACCTTAAGCAGCGATAAGTGCTGCCCCCTCGAACGTGCGTTACGCACTTCCTATTCTATACAAGGACGGCCAGTGATAGTGCGGTGAAATCCTGATCGGCAGCCAGCATCCTGTGACCATTCATCAGTACTGGGTACCCAGGGAAACGAGCGGTGCTGCGAGTGCAGGTGAGTGGTAAATACAGTCCACATATTACCAACCATCGGAGGTCTAATGGTTTTAAATAATGTTTTCTGAAAATTCCTCTTCATATACGAGTAATGTAATTTTGAGACCTAAACAATTTTTTTTTCTTAAGTCCCATATCAAACAAACTCTTGGACTATTGGAGATAACGTGTTATTATCTTTGTATACGATACACTGTGTAAAGATGTCTCGTGATACTGGCGTAGCCTAATGTGGGATATCTTCCTTAAAACTAAGCTAAAAAGCAATGGAGAACTGAATAAATAAATAAAAGTATCATAAAACCTTTACCTGTCACTTACACTTAGAAAGTATAAATGATAATTCACTCATTAAATGTTTGTTATTATTATGTAATTTTACAGCTATTGACTGATTGCGGTAGCGTATTTGTATTGACACACGACTGCAGTGCTGAGGTCTCGGGTTCGATTCCCGGGTCGGGCAAAGTGATATTGGGTTTTTATACCCAGTATCAGCCCGGAGTCTGGAATTTGTGCTCGATATGACGATAGACAGGCTCCCACCTTATCATGTCATTGTGACGTAATAGACGCGACGAAGTGTTGCACCAGTTGCGCCTCTGCCTACCCCTTGGGGATAAAAGGCGTGAATGTGTGTTATAGCTATCATATAATAGTTATAAATAACCACTTCATTTACAACTTGTAATATAAATTAATATTTGAATTTCGAATGGGTACCAAATGTTAATCAATGATATACCGCAGACGTATCAATATTTAACATAGAATGTAATTAAATTACCGATGTTATCCCTAAAATTAGATAATAAATATGATAGTTAATTTGTATTTGACGGTAAAAGTGTCCTCGGTGATCTAATTTGTGAATAAATTGGAATATGTGTCTAAACATGCAAACAATCGTGTTTATCGGGTACGCTAACAAAATTTGACATTTTAATGTCAAAATATTTACTTAACAGTTACTAATGCGAATTGTACAACGAAAGCTAAGCTTTGTTCGCATAACTGACATATTTTTTTATACTTGTGTACAGATCGCAAACTATGTAAACTAGTCAAGTAGGTACTATATGTAACTTCATCTATGCGAACTAGGCTAAGTTAATTCATGACTTCATATGCTTATGCGAATGTTAGATATTAAAATTAAACTATTTTATCGCAATTTTTTATGATTTTTTTTTCCCGACGTTTTGAAGGTTGCAGCCTTCATGGTCACAGGGCGGAATGAGGTGTTGATCGTCCGAAAAGTAAAAATTGTAATATCTATAAAATAATGTTTTCTTCATCACTGAGGCGAACATAGTTGCACTTATGATAAGTCAAGTGTACATGAGAATATATAAAATTATTACTCAAATTAAGTCACTTATATAACTACAGACAGTTAATATTGGACATAAAAAAGCTGAAAGAGTATAAAGTAAACAAGATCGTAGTGCTTGGGCTAGCAGGAAAGAAGAAATAAACAGATAAAGGGAAGATGGCGTCGCGATCCTCATCTAGCTAACTTACTAGCCTTTCACTAGCTACCTACATTATATATATTTTTTTTTATATTACCGCGATAAAATCTGTAATATAGTTTTATTTCGATAAGCTGATTTAACTCAGCTCTCAGTCTGCAACCTGCTTAAAACAATAACTTTGCTAACAAATATTTGTGATAGAGTTTACAATATATCGGCTAGCTAAATCGCAATAGAACCAAAGTCGCATATTTGATGGCTTTTTATGTTAAATGTTATACCTTCGGTTATACTTCTGAGACTCCTAGAGAACAATGTTCCGCTTTCGCCTTTAATTTTTTTCTTATATATTTTTTTAATTTAAATGAAAATGTTTTGAACAGTTTTTTTACAAGCACAGTATAGTGACCCACCGCACCTTATGGTAAGTGGAGCAGGTCCAATAGAATTTCGAATGACGAAATATGACCCCTCGATAGTCGACACAGTTATGCCGGCCTGTTAGAACCGGATATACACCGGCTGATCCCGGAACGTGACATACTTACCTACTACTAAGCCAGGTCTTTGACTAGTGTATTAAACGACATACTACTGCTAATATTATTTTTAATAATACATGCTTATTAACCACGCATTCAATTAAAGATCAACATACATCCTCTATACCAAAGGTATGTAACGTTGGTGCGTTTTATACAAATTCTTTATAATAATATCGACGGTTGAAATACTATTGACTTAAGCGACATTTTCTTATTTCAAATTGTAACTAGTTAAAGAAACATAAAAAAGTGCTGATTTTAAATATGTATCTAAAGGGTTCGTTCAAGTATTACGTAACGCAATTTGGAGGGAAGGGGGTAATTGAAAACGTTACGATGCGTAACAGGGGCGGGAGGGGGGTTTGAACAATGCGTTTTGTAACATTGGTTTTTATATTTTAAAACAATAACAAAGGTGTTTTAGCGATTTTCTGGTACTTTTCCAAAAAAAATAGTAATTTTAGAGTTATATAACTTTTCTTTGTGAATTTATCGTTCGCTTTAACGGTGAAGGAAAACATCGTGAGGAAACCTGCACATCTGAGAAGTTCTCTATCGGAATTTCGAAGGTGTGTGAAGTCTATCAATCCGCACTAGGCCAGCGTGGTGGACTAAGGTCTAATCCCTCAGTAGTAGAGGAGATGCTCAGCAGTGGGCAAGTATACAGGGCTGATATTATTATTTATTTATTATTATAACTTTTTGAGGTGGCGGAGGGTCGTAGAGGAAAACATTACGGCGCCTTACATAGGGAGTGGGGGGTCAAAAATCTTCAAAAATTGCGTTACGTAATACTTGAACGGCCCCTAACTTGGTGTCAAAATTTAGCTCTCCGAAAAATACACGAACATTGTTGCAAAGATCAGAATTTATTTCATGCGTTCCAGCGTTGCGATTTAATAAACAAAATAATGAGCTGAGGACGCGCACGTAACTTGTACGTGAACTGAACATTTTCTGGTTTCAGTTTAAGGGAAACTGGGCGCTCGACTGCAAAATATAAGAGTTAATATTATATTTACATTCCGCGAATATGCAAATGTTGTCGCTTTTAAATTTGTATTTTTATTACTCTGGATAATTCAGAATAGAAAAAAAAATTACAATTCTATAACATATCATATATTTTAAAAATTATATAATTCAACCAATTTCAATAAAATAGTAAATTAATTTAAATTTAATATATTTAACTAGTTTTTGGTCTTGGCTTCGTGAAGGAGTTTTCTGGGGTAAAAGGCCTATTATACTCGTATATTTTCCCGGGATAGAAAGTGGCCTATAATTTGGTATGGAGTCTAACTATCTTCATACTAAATTTCATAAAAATCCATTCAATAGATTTTGAGAAAATTGATAGCATACAGACAGACAGAAAGGGGACTTTGTTAATATGAATAGATATCTCGACTGATTGCTCTTCCTGCAATGTTTATAATCAACGGGTTTTAATAATTCTAATATCCTACTAATGTTATAAATGCGATAGTTTATGAGGATGGATGTATGGATGCTTGTATGTATGTATGGATGTATGTATGTTTGATCCTCTTTCATGAAAAAACTACTGAATGGATTTGGATGAAACTTTACAGTAATATTGGTTATACACCAGAATAACACAAAAGTTACAATTTATAATGATTTTGTGTAATTTGGTCATAATATAACAATACATATCAAGTAAGTCGGAAAATTTTTATGCCGGGAAACTGCTTCACGTGGGCAAAGCCGCGAGCAAAATCTAGTAAGAAATAACGCGTAATCTATAAGTACGTAAATATAATCAATTTTGTATACCTATAAGTATCCAATAAGCTGAAAATCTGGAAATCCTTCGACAGCACTAAGTGATTAAACCGTAGCCGACGTGAGATAAAATATCTAAAATTTAATATATAAAAATCACCTGGATTCGGAGGATCGGCAAACTATCGAGTTTGCCGATCCTCTCCTATAACTTTATTATTTTACTTCCAATACAGGACGTTCAAATAAGAAATCCCGGGGGTGTAACGAAGGCGCGAGCGATCCTCTACATGTATTCGACGTTGAGTTTTAGGGTTCCGTATAATTCCGCAAAGAGAAAAACATAGAGCCAATGTTCAAAAAAATATCTGCCCTACTTTATATACTGTCCCATTGCTGGGCACGGTCATCCTGTAGTAATAAGAGGTTTTATTCTTTAGAAGTATAATATGTACTTTTAAGTTCTTATAGAGAAATTATTAGGTATGTAGTTTACTCACGACGTTTCTTTCACCGTTAAAGCGAGCGGTTATCTATAAACAATACTGTTAAGGAATAAGGATGGAGAACCGATAGGGCTTTGCCTCAATGAAAATAAGAAACTATATAGGAATCAAAGAATACTGAGAAAATTTCTTTTACAACGTGACAAATCTTATTTCAAATAAAGTACATTTTTTTAATCTTTCATTAAAATAGGTTGTGACGCCTACACATATGTATACATTCGAACCGTCAATCGACGTTCTTGGATTTGTGGATCTTCGTCTGCGTTTATCGCAAATTAGAACCGATTTTTGTGATTACAAAATTTAGAAGTAGTCGGCTTGGCTCACGGTTCCATCCACGATATATTATTTTTTCCGAGAAGTCATTCTTAGCTCTTTTCTAGGATAAACAGCCTATATCCTTTTTTTAGTTCGAACTTACTGCCTACTTAATTTTATCAAAATCGGTTCAACAGTTGAGTTGTGATAGATTACATTCTAAAATATACCTTCGCATCTATAGTACTATTATTGATGGATTTATTAATAATCCTTTGATAACTAATGGCAGTTTGATACCAGGTCCGTGTTATCAGAAAGGCCTTCGGCTAACAGCACCGAAATACGTGATAGTCAATATTGGTTAACAGATACTTTAATAGCGGATGCAAGAGCGGAGTACTTACGAATATTTACGACTATTGTAAAACTGATTGAATCAATAACTAATGACGAGTGACTTTTTTTTAAATTAAATGTAAATTATTGGTTGTATAAAAAATCCATAACAATTTAATCTCAATACCAATTACGTAAAGAATTCTGAATTCGCTGTAAGCTTTTAAGCATATTAAGTTAATGATGTATTTACTACGGAACCATGAATAATTCACATCAACACGGCATTACCGGCATTTTGTTAGTAATAAACTTGCGTGAAGTGAAAATATTTCGTTCCGTTGGATATAAAAATAAAGATTGTGTTTTGTTTCGTGATTATTTCGATTTTCGATTAGCGCCTCCAAAATTATGATGATTTCTAAATACACTAATTTAAATTGAGCCGATTTTAGAATTTGAAATTGCGGCGGAATGTTCAATACGTGTTTGCGAATATATCGAATTAACGCGATGTTCAAACACTAGTTTTGGCAGCTGGTGACGTCTGCAGGATATATTGGACATCCAAATGATTTATGTTTAGTGTGTTTCAAATCCAGATTATGTAGATTTGTAATTTTATCTAATTTGAAATTTATATTGTAGGATATAAATTACATATTTGGTAATGAATATTGATTAAATGGTCTAGTGTGGTTAATATTGTTGGTGACATTAGCTTTAATTAGCACTTTGTGCTTCAATATTCTGCATTTTGTGTTAACACTGAGCATCAAAGCCAAAATTCCCCAGTTAATAAGAAATTAACGGTCCTTAGATTTATGGTGGCTAGAGTTAATGATTTCATAATTCATTACTGAAAACCACAAACATTAAAGAACGACTGATCTGAATCATTTGGTATTGGTGGCAGTAATATATATTTTTTATCCGTCCGGATAGCGACCAACGTGCACAAGGTGTTAAAACCCGCCATACTGGCCCACGTAAGTGTGTCGCGTTCCGGAATCAGCCTGTGTATATCCGGTTCCAACAGGCCGGCATAATTGTGTCGACTGTCGAGGGGTAATCATCTGGAGCTCTGAATATTGGACCCCACTCCACTTACCATCAGGTGCAGTGTCCGTGTCCGTACAAAAAAGAAAAAAAAAACTTGTATTTTCAGCCGTAAAAATTAAACTTCAAACGAATTGTTTGAGACCACTGGCTTACTGGGCTCGTGGGAAGTTTCATAACATTTTCAGTCAATATCCAGCCATTATTAGTTTCCGGTTCATTCGAAATGTTTGCAGAAAACGCTGTCGTGTTTACGTTTTAAATACTTCGAAGTTTGATTTGTTTTTTGCCTGTTTGTTGATTGAATGATTTAATATCAATTTAATTGAATTTCACTAGTATGTTCATGGTAAATTGAACATTGTGGTATTATTTATTAATGTTTTATTTACTTGCATAAGGGTTTCTGAATGGAGCAGGGGTGCTGTAGTGATAAAAGAAGAATAAACATACTATAATATTAAAGTAAATGTATATGGCATAATATTATCTATGCGTTTATCCAATGGCATATCCGTGTTATTTGTCGACTTCTGTACTCTATGGTTCTATCATTATCGTCCCCAACCACAGGATGTCCACTGCTGAATATGGGCCTCCTCTAAAGATTATAGGAAGCGGCCCGCATCCAGATTTCTTAACAAATTATTCAAAAAGTTCAATTCAAATTGTTGTTAAATAAACTGTTCGCAGATCTACCCGAGTATAATTTTAACATAAAAAACGTTTTATTAATAATTATACCGACATAAATAAAATCATAGACACCCATCCGTTTCTTACGCATAAATAGATATTCACGGACCAGATTTGAACTAAATATTTGCGAATTTGTTGGAACATTAGTCGAGTTTCGGGAATCGCCCGCAGTCTTTTTAAACCTATGTTCATCGCAAACTCTCAGCTGGAACAGTTACATAAAATGTATAGATAACAGTTGCGAAGGGTCCATATAACGCCATTCCTGCCAGCGTCCCTTTATGTGTTACTGGTGGTAGGTCTTTCATATCTGAGAGTCCGCCTGGGTAGGTACCACCGCAATGTCTATTTCTGCCGCCTAGCGCCAGTATGTAGTCACTGTTGTCTTCCGATTTGAAGGACACTGTAGCCAGTGTACTGGACATATGTAATAAGACTTAACATCTCATGTCTCAGGATGAGATGCGAGCACAGTGGAATACCAAACGTCATCATCATCATCATCTCAGCCACAGGAAGTCCACTGCTGAACATAGGCCTCCCCCAAGGATCTCCACGTCGACCTCGAATACCAAACAATACTTTGTAATTCAAGGTGTTGGATAGTGTTTCTACTGTTTATGGGCGACCTTATAGCTTACCATCAGGTGAACGGCAAGCTCGTCTCGTCATTGAAAGCAATAAAAAAAATGTATGTAATAATTACCATTAAAACGGTTTGCAGAAAGCATTCATGCATATTAGTACCTACTTGTATGTTATGTAGGTTTTCCTTTCGGAAAATTTCACCTTTCGCCACTGATAGGTAATATTATATTTAACATTAGTGTTGAAAAAGGTGAAATTCGCAAATCGACCTTGAACCTTATAAAGAATTTAGAATTTTTAAATAAATGGTAAAAGCATTGACTACGTATAATTTATTCAAGACATTGTCTCGGTTCGGACGTAAACCGTATTTCTTTGAAATACAAAGCGGATCCTTGAATATAAACTTGATATACCTGCACACCTTGGTCTGAATCACTTTGAAGGTAAATTAGATGTCTACGTATATAGTTTTATTACTTTTGGTAGGAATGAATTACAAGTTCTTACAAAGGCTGGGCAAAGAAGGTTCTAGTTAAACATTACGAGGCTCAACATTTTCTAATTCGGCAGTATATTGTTTCAGCAGTCGGCTGTTTTACAAGTTTCTAGTAGATTTTATTTGTTAATACTCATTTTATTATAATTTATCTGGGGGCATAGATTAGAGAATGACTTTTGTATTTATTCGGCATATACTTTTATGTCACAAGGGACATTTGCTCAGAAGTAGTAAGAAAGGCTTATACAGAATAATAAAAAGAAAAGTAAAAAAAAAAAACAAAAAAGTCAAACCGACTCAAAATGAAAAATTTAGAATCGTTCTATTTTTGAAACATCAAAATGCACGTTCGTAAAGCACTACGCGTTTTAATAGACGGAAGTCGCATTTAGTGTCCTGTTAACCAAAATAAAATGCTCCCTGAAAACATTCATGCTATAACATTAGCTTCGAACAGCTAGGTTCGAAGAGGTCCATTTAAAGTGGACGATATTACTATTTTATTTGGTCTAGTCAGCTTATGTCCCCCGAAAAGTGTAATTAAGCGAATAAATGAAAGAGACCTTTTGAAAGAACTAGACCGTTTGGCAATATTCCCACAATCTCTGCAATTAACAGATCATTGTTTTCAAGGAGAATCTACTTAATAAGTAATTTTGACACTAGATTTTTATCTGTTTTGAAAACGCTTATCTTCGAATTTCCATAAATGCATGTTGTTTTCTTTTACTGTTAAAGCAAGCGATAGAAAAAATAGAAGTCGCTTCGAAAAGTCAAATGTATTTAAACCTGCAACCTTCTAATCCGTAGTCTCTTTTATTTATAACAAGGCTATTGGCGCTTATTTATTAAAGAATAAATATTATGATGTCAATAGTGTTTTGTAAGGAATGGGATATACTACAGAGTAATAACGCCCTTAGAATTTATAAACAGAGCAGATTTTATTGACTATTAGCTGAGTTTACGCTACATCGTATGTATCACAGTGACGCCATTTTTGTTCTTGTTATTTTCCATCGCTATGGACACTACAATGACATTTTCTATATCAGCCAGCTAAATTGATATAATACATATAAAACCTTCAACATGTTTTACATTAACATTTACAAAACAGTAAAATATTTGATGCGTCACCAGCTATCAAGTAGCAATATACTGTTTTCTACAATTCTACTACAATTTTAACGCTAGCAACAATTTATTGCTCTTTAAAATAATCTAAAATTACAACGTTAAAATTTTATCTACCATATTACGGGAGCATAAAAGTAATTACCCATTCCATATCTTTTTATTACCGGTGAAAGCCATGAAGAGAAATTTAATCCATCTTTAATACCGTGTGTTGCATTCATGACAAATTGAGGCACTCGCTGTGGTCCTTTGATGGGAAAATTCTCTGAAATGGCATTTACATAGTACAAAATCCCAGGATTTGTAAGAAATTCAAAAGATTTTTGTATTTACAACAATGAATTTTGTCTAAAATGGTAATTAGCCAACATACGTAAATACATACTTTATCCACTACAAGCTAAATTAATCTCTTTGAGCTCCTACATACGTTACACTTCTCTAAATAAGTCAATATAGGTTCAAAGGGGCGGCACAAAGAAACATAGTCAACAGAGGCTTATGGAAATGCATAACGTGTCCCATTTAAATGCAAGCCGGTGCAGTCACGCACAACGTGCATCATTACAGGCGCTAAGGCAGTTTTATATTGCGATTATTATAGCGGCTTTCTTTAAAGATACTACGTCTGTTGCTGGATGATATTTTTCTTGGGTTTCACTGAACATGAATGTAGAGAAGTCACTTTACCGTCATAAATAAAAAACAGTTAGTGTCTTTGTTAATAAGGAAGGTGAGTATTTCTGTATGAAGTTTTTTTGATAGAATGACGCCTTTCAGCCTTTTTTTTTCTACAAGTAAATGATCTGTTTCTACTCTATAAAGTAGGTCATATACCTATTTTTATCAAGAGACGATAATGTGACTACGCCGGACGTAATAGTGCGAATCTATATTCGAACCGTGTAGTCACATTTTTATAAACGCTGCGATCCTTGACAGCTTTAGAATGACACCAAACTAACTTACCTTATAGCTTAACTTTTTGAGAGTATATATCTGTAGAGAAAAGCGGCGATAGCCTAGTTGGGTGTGGAACGGACTGCCAAGACGAATGTCCGCAGGTTCAAATCGCAAGGGCACACACCTCTGACTTTTCTAAAAAATCATGTGTGTATTCTTTGTGAATTTATCGTTCGCTTTAACGGTGAAGACAAACATCGCGAGGAAACCTGCACATCTCAGAAGTTCTCTATAGGAATTTCGAAGGTGTGTGAAGTCTACCAATCCTCACTAGGCCAGCGTGGTGGACTAAAGCCTAATCCCTCTCAGTAGTAGAGGAGGCCCGTGCTCAGCAGTGGGCAAGTATATAATACAGGGCTGATATTATTATTATTATCTGTAGATATTGCTGGAATTTATTGGTACCACCCACAAGTATGAGGAATGAAGCTATTTGGTCTACTTGTATCCAAGTACCTTTTTACCTTGAGAACTTTCGAGGATCTCATATTAGTGTTCCCAAATTCATTGAGTTATGAAATGTTTCAACTCTTGGTTCAAGCGTCAATTTAATTCTGGCTTAATTTCGAACGATTCCCAGCTTCAGGAAATTCAGTGAATAAAGTTTGGAGTCGGTTGAATGTTTGTGAAAGTATGTAAGAAGGCGTGCATGTGTGGAAGCGGTTAATGAGCGTGAAGATTTAAGATTAGAATAGTTGGCAATACTCTAGATTAATAGATTTTATAGGGTGATTGAAATAACAGCGAACAGATTATGTTAAAACTATTACATGAACCTCATGTGAGTTGTAGACCGAAAACTAAGGTATGTTAGTGTAGCTTTAGTTGAGATATTTTTCATACTTATGGGCAGACTGGAAACTATGTAAACTGAGCTTTGTTCTGTGTGTAATTTTCTCAGCTATGTGATCAAAGCTATACATTTCTTTCGATCTAAAACCGTCTTTATTTAAAACGATAACTTCATTCTCGTGCATCTTAAAATGAATTGATTCATAAAATATTTTTATCTTTACCGTTTAGGCCGTTGCTGCCACCTGGATGTATATTACGTAAAATCTAGGTCAACGGCGAATTCTTAGAAATTGGGAAAGGCTGAAATGGATTCAGGACAGTTATTGATACAATCTTTGCGGCTTGGATTTAGTTGATTTTGTGTCATGTAGTGTAAAGAAAAAAATCTTTTAGGCTGCCTATTAAAGAATTGAAGTAACTTATCACTATTCATTTGGAAATAGAAATAAAAATGTTTTTCCTTCAACCATCTTTATACCCTTAGATTATAAAATCGCACGCAAGGAAATTTTGATAAAGAATATTTTGATTGTAATAAATGACTTTTATCCATCATCGCAGCCTTTATAAAAAATCTGTTATGCTTTAATGATAGTATAGCAGCTTCCTTTGCTGACAGGCTTTGTGCTTTGATATCTTTTTACTTTACAACGCAATGTTGCTTTTATAATTTACTGTTGGTCCGCTTAATTGAAACGTCAGTTCATTGTAGTCGTACTTAAATGTCAACGTTTGCGTTGTGTTTAATGATTTTGTTCCTTGATAACGTCTGTGTTGGTGGAGTTGGATCTAGTTTGCTATTAAAGTTTTAATTTCTGTTAGTGAACATTTTGTTTCTTGATTCTGAAATAATTGCATCTGCACTTAGATAATATTATTTACGAATGTTCCTGTTGCGATGTTTTTACATGATCACCTGTTTTTTGAAGTAAAAAATTAATGTGTTAAATAACCTGAAAATCAAATATAGGAACCACCTAGTTAAAATGCTACTAAACTAAACAACCAACCTGGTGAAAGTGGTAAATGTTCTAGTTTGAAATAAAACTTTTTTTAATTTTTTTTTTTGTATAATTACTGTAAAATGTAGGTAGATTATAAGTTTGACTTTTCGGGCGACTAACAGCTCAGTCCGCCCTATGACCATGTAAGCTACAAAGAGACATCGGGAGAAAATTAAATATCAAACAACCGTGATAAAATCCCATTATTTTTTATTTCTATGTCTTACATTCGCCTAAACATAATAATCATTACGTTCTAGATCGGTATTACTGAACTTAGACTTGATATTTTCATACGAGATACCTACATTGGATCATATATGACAGTGGCGAAAGGTCCGTGCAAGCCAATTCCTGACAGCTTCTCTTTACGTAGAATTTATGTAGAATCTATCATCAGAAAGATTTCTTATGTTTACGCGAATGTTAGACATTGAAATTAAACAAATTTTCGGATTCTATCGCGGTTTTAGTATTTTATTTTCCCCCGACGTTTCGAAGACTTTGCAGCCTTCATGGTCACGGGGGGGACTGAGGTGTTGTTCATCCGTAAAGTCAAAGTTACAATATCTATCTACATTTTACAATTATACAACTTTTTAAAATTTTAGCTATTGGTGGTCCGATCTACGCAGAATGAGCTCACAGTGTCTTGAAGTCCAAACCACCTGTCAAGTATCACATACCTCTACAAGAACCGGGAGTATACAAAATAGATTGCACATAAAATAAAATACTAAAACCGCGATAGAATCCGAAAATTTGTTTAATTTCAATATCATCAGAAAGATTTGCAGACCGCATTTATGCATATACGTACCTATTTGTTGCATCAGGATCCCTTGTTGACGAAACAAATTTAATATAAACACTGCTTGATATTATTGAATATACATGCCATCAATTCTACATGATGTACAAGAATAGATGATTGTTAAACGGCTAAATTAAATCGCATGAACGCAACAAGTAACAATGTTGAATAACCAATTACCGACCTGTTTTGGCAAGCGGATTTACCTACTCATGGTTGTATAATGAAGCATAACAAGTTATTATTAAAAGCTAATAATACTAGCATGTTATAAATAAGTCTTAGTTGTCACTATGAGAAGTAATTAAGATAGAAAATCATTAAAGTTAATCGATAAGATTATGAAAAATTACTATATAATATTATCTTTGTTGCTATATCATTTACAAAATATAATTCCGGTCTAATTCATTCATCAAACTGAATACCTACTGCAGAATGTAGAGCTATCAGAAATTACGCAGCTCTTTATCTACCAAACTTCTTTTAACCCCTTTTGATCGGGATATTCCAACATCAGACCAGTTTGCACGAAATCGGATTCTTGTCGAACAAACTCAATTCCAATTTTATTTCGATTAATCGCAATATATCAGTTGTAGTTAATTTCTCAGTCCCCATCTTGATACCCAAAATTATTTTCTGCTCAGCTAGGCACTCCAGCTATTCCAATAATTAACAGCAATATTTCCATAATTAAATAATTTTCCAATTGTCCTTACATCAAAAAGAAATTTGTGCCGCGTTCCGGGGAATGCAATTATACTAATGTGACATGACGACTCCATTTACTAATTACATTGCCTTATTCCACTGCGTTGGGAGCCGGCGCGACCTAAATTTTCCCGATTCCTTATTAATGGAATCCTGGAATTGCGTGGGGCGGAATGCACAGGTGATATGGATTCGGGGTCTCTGACCCCCCATGTAAATGTATAGTTGTTTTAAAATTATAGTTGCTTGAAAGCGGCGATAGCTTAGTT
Source organism: Manduca sexta (assembly GCF_014839805.1). Taxonomy (NCBI): domain Eukaryota; kingdom Metazoa; phylum Arthropoda; class Insecta; order Lepidoptera; family Sphingidae; genus Manduca; species Manduca sexta. Next base: position 8,749,582 of record NC_051135.1, on the reverse strand, counting down.
AGCTGTGGAACGGATTATCGAGACGAATGTCCGCAGGTGCAAGGGCACACACCTCTAACTTTTCTAAAATCGTATGTGTATTCTTTGTGAATAATTATTGCATACTTTAACGGAAACCTGCATACCTGAGAAGTTCTCTATAAGAATTTACAGGGTATGTAAAGTCTACCAATCTGCACTAGGCCAGCGTGGTAGACTAAGACCTAATCCCTCTCAGTAGTAGAGGAGGCTCGTGCCCAGCAGTGGGGCAGTATATTATACAGGGCTGATATTATTATTATACAAGAGGCAACACCTTGTTGAAAATTGAATGAATTCTGGTCAGTTGGTTAACATCCAAGATATCAATGATTTTCGACATTACGCGTGTATTCTTGGTTATAATATATCCCTTGTTTTAAGGGTGAAAGAAAACATCGTGTAGAAACTTGAATACGTAAGAGTTTAAAAAGCAATTTAAGTCTACTTACATACCCTAGACCAGCGAAGTTGAACAAGGCCTGGTTCCTCTTAATAGTAAAGGAGTTTCAATGTCAAAGTAGGATGGTATACTTACTATAGATTATTGGTGTTATTATAATGTTTGCTTATGTTCTGAAATACAATGAGCGGTCTGTACCGCGAATGTTGAGTTGACTGCAAAGCTAAATAGACAAATGTTTATATGGTCCGCAAATGTTTACTGAGTATTGTAAATGTTTCTTGTGATTACTGATGTCCATGATATTAGGCTTGTACGTTTGAAATACTTGTGCGAGACATATAAAAATAAGTTATTTATTGATTCATATATCTCATGTTGCTTAAGGTGTAATAATCCTTTTATTTTGTCTCTTAATGGAGAAGTAATAATATAATATTAGAAATTATATTCATCGTGAAACACAATATTTTATTTGATCCAATATTTGGATCGAACATGTTCTGGCAACAATTATAGAAAAAAGGACTATCGCAGGTGCTTGCAATAAATTAAACAGACATGGACAAATGAAACCGACTTCCGCAGTAACAGCATTTTATAAATTTATATACACACATACATACATAACATCACGCATTTTATCCCCGAAGGGGTATGCAGAGGTGCAACTAGGGCACCCACTTTTCGCCAAGTATGTTCCGTCCCATGATGTGATAGGGGGCGAGCCTATCGCCATATCGGGCACAAATTCCAGACTCCGGGCTGATACTGAGCAGAAAAACCCAAATATCACTTTGCCCGACCCGGGATTCGAATCCAGGACCTCAGAGTGCTATTGTACCGGACGTGCAATACAACTACGCCACCGAGGCAGTATAAATTTATATACATAATATATTTCTTATTTTAAGCTATTCGGAATAATTATAATAGTTTCAAAATAGTAAACGATGTGACGACATCAAACAAATGAAATATACACAATTCGATGACTTAAATTCCATCGTATGCCTCAGAACCTTAATATTATTATCCACAATATATACTGATGGCAGGTCCCTCATATGTGAGAGTCCGCCTGGGTAGGTTCCATCGCAATGTCTATTTCTGCCGCCAAGCAGCAGTGTGCAGTCACTGTTGTGTTCCGGTTTGAAGGACATTGTAACCAGTGTATAAACTGGACATAATGAGACTAAACATTTCATGTCTCAGGATGACGAGCGCAGTGGAACCACACAATACTTTGTAATTCAAGATGTCGTATAGTGTTTCTACTGTTTATGGGCGGCTGTATCGCTTACCAAAAGCAAGCTCGTCACATCATTGAAAGCAATAAAAAAAAACATTCTACATTTGTAACAGTTATTTAAAAATTCATACGACTTCCAAGTACGGATTATATAAAAGTTAAACATTTGTGACATGCGTTCAGTGTCCTTTAAACTATATACACGACTGAACAGACAAGCAGAAGTTTAAAGAGGTCGAGAAAGCCTTTGGGTCATTTTGAAAGTTCCTCCGCAATCGCCTGTTGCCTACCTCATGTTTGCATATTCTAAGTAGTTTGGAACTAAAATCATGAAAATCAACAAGTAACGAAGTAGGTCATGTAACGAAATAGTTTCATGAATTTAATGCAACTGTTTATTAATTGTATGGGAATGTCAACTTCACTCAGTCGAAATTAGCTTCTATTTATTGATGCATAAAATAGATAGAATTACATTACTAATGAAATATTTCGGACACGAGTACACTTAAGTGATCTATGTACCTACTATCTACTACAATAAACCTTAATTTACCTTGGCAAAAATCTAGCAGACCTAGAGAAACATAGCATACACAGCGCTATTCATATTCCATTTCCTATACAATATTGAAGGTTCTGGCAACCAGATGCCATAAAATGATCCATTGTAAAAACTGGCCAGTCTCATCTGCAAAGTCATTCCCCAAGTATATAGTGCTGAGGACTCATAAAAATTCACTCCCAAAACGGCAAGATATGTTCCTTGTTGTGTTGCCAAAAACGAAGACATTGGAAAACATCCAAATATTAGATGGTTTTATGGTACAGTGATAGTACGTGATCATTTCTCGTTCGTTGAGTTGTGTAATTAATTTTGACGCTCACGAAATATTACGGATGTTGTTAATAAAATACGAAGGGAAAATACGAGAATGATTAAATTGAGTTACAATGATAGAAGTATTTTCATCCCTCGGTGTGGACGGAGGTAAATTGTACTCACATTCCTATCTACTAATGAATGTTGGGTAATGTTAGGTATTTTCAAATTTAAATTTGACAAAATATATTAGATTGACCGTTTTAACGGGGCTGGGGTCATATATATTATGTACAACGTGGTTTTCACCAACTTGACATGAAAAGCATGTTGAGCAGTACATCATACATAGCATCGAGCCAGCACCACTATCTCACAGAAATATGAGATAGTGGTACTGCATCGATCTAGGCTGCCCTGAGATACATGAAGACTGGAACAACACCGTATTCCTAATAATTTTTGAAGGTCGATAACGCCTTCATTCAATTGCCAAAACCCAGTAAGTATCTAAGCAAATCTCAAGAAATAAAATGCAATCTCTTACAAGCACAGAGTTGGATACCTCGGCAAAGATGTTTTCCAAATATTTTTTTTCCAAAGACTTAGCTTTAATCGATGAAATAAGTTTCATAACCATTGCCTGCTTTTGCAGATCATATTGAATTATGATAACAAGATGCCGACATTAAGTTTTTTGACATTCATCTACATATTAAATTCAAGTATCAATAAAATGTAGATTGTAATGAGTAAAAAGTTGTCACGGAAATCTCAGAGGTCCGAAGACCCTTGTTTTATTTAAATTAAATCTTTATTGCTTTGAAAGTTGGGAAAAAAGTTGAATATTCTATGAGTTTTTTTTATCTTGTGATCCTATTTCAAACTTTATTCATATTTCGGTTGTGGTTTTGAGTGACCTAAATGGTTTGAAGTTTGCGTAACCATCCTTTTTCTCTTCTTTCGTGTACAATACTGGTAAAGTTTGGCAAACATTTGTAGTCTAGCCCAGGAAGAGCCTTAAATTAGGCTTTTTTGTATGTTTTGTTCCTTAACAACTTTCGACATGAATATTGTAGGTAAAACCGTGTTTTCCTTTATAATTTTGAGTAATTTGAATTTTAAAGCCAGTGAATTCATTATATGCTATTTACAATTAGAATACACGTCTAGATTTGTATCTACAAATGTTATGTTATATCTAGAATTATTGTATTATTAGGAACATAGCTTATAAAAATAGGTGAGGCAACTATCAAGTAGTAAGTAACTAATTTAACTTCACACACGAGTATTCTGTCTACAACTACATACTAGACTTGTGCGCTCGGTCTACACACCGAATTCAGGTCCATGCACGGGGGCACATTTTGTTGCGGCCCTAGGCACACAGTTAAGTTTGTATACTAGGTTTCCAATTCACATTGAGGCGAGTCCTCACGAAAATTTCCTGGCTTCCTTTTCTCCTCCCATCCTAAGAGGTATCCCTATCCTTTCCCCAGACATGCTTTCCTGTTATCACCTAACTTTCCTCCAGGGCCCTACTGCCGCCAAGCCGGGGGATTCTAGCATCCCATTCGCAAGTTTCCCCCGATGTTGACTGCGGGGTTCGATACCCATAAAAACTATGTAGTTTTTTTAATATCCTAGACACAATCTCTCGTAACAAAAATTTCATCGTTCTTTTTAAAAACGAAACGTGATGATTATACGTATATATTTAATGTCGCAAAAGGAGTCCAATTTAATTTTAATCAAACTGTCACAGCAGGAAAAGTAAATCCCGAGGCCTATCTTGTTTTGAACGTTTCATGGTGGGCTCGTTAAATTATACGCAACATTTAATCTCGCGAATGCTGCGAGTGAGATTCAACTGTGACCTCCGCTCTGTATTCAGCGCCTATCAATTTCTTTTGACGTATTCTGACGCAATTTGACGTTGGCGGCAATTCATTATAAGTATTTCAAATAATGGTTTCAAAGAATTTTTATATATTTGCGACATTACTTTTTGTGAATTATCATCGTGTAATTATTTTATTTTATTTATTTTTGGGTTGTTTCTAAATTAATAGTTACTATTATTTTCTTTTTAATCAGTATACCCATACTCTATTTTACTAGCTTTAACTTGCACAATCGTACGCGTGAAAAAATTTTCCCGGCACAGAAAAGTCCGTATCCTCCACAGGGTCTGAAATTATCACCATTCCAAATTTCATCGAAATCCGTTCGCTGGTTTTTGAGTTCATCGCATCAAGACAGTCGCAGCAGGGGACTTTATAATGTATAAATGACGTAATGATATATATGCCACTTTTTCAAAAACAAGCAAAATCTAAAAAGGTAACTGAAATCTCCAACGTCACCAAAATTGTGTACTGTTTACACAAACAGAAAGCGAAAAACAACATGTAAACTCTATTTGCAAACTGCCTATAAAGCTAGTTCTTTTCCGCATTCAAAATAACACATCCATTATCGTCTTACTCTTTGTCGAAGGAAGTAAATTGCAGTATTTTGTTAACATAATGTCGATGTGCTGTAGATAGCTTTTTTAGTATGAATTTGCCAGCTCAGGGATCCATTAATGGGGTTAAAAAGTTATCCGGTTTCCTTAATAGTCTTTTTAATATTGTTGATTAATACAAATTAATTAATCAAATATTAAATAGTTTGGAACCTAAGTAGGACAAAGTGATCTAGGTTTTTCTGTTCAGTATCAGTTCGGAGTCTGGAATTTATGTCCGACATGACGATAGATTCGTCCCCTATCATATATTGGGATAAAATACACAAGCGAAAAGTGGGTGTCCTGATTGCTCACCTGCCTGCTCCTTCGGAGATAAAGGCGTGAAGTTTGTACGTGTGTCTAATAAAATTAGTATTAATTAAGGTGTAGCAGTTATTTTAAATCAAACAAACCTCTCTTTTATCTGACACCCCAACATCCCTACCTTTTAGCCTATTTAATGTCAGAAAAAACACTTCGTCGTCGGAAACGACCATGTGTATTTCTCATGCAGTATTTAAGGAACTGACAAACAACTAAGGTAACCATTTATTTATCCGAGTCCGGGACGGCTGTATTTATTCATAGCTACGCTTGTGAACTCGTGATTCATGCGTCGGGTGACCATGTGCTCTGTGTGGTTTAGGATATTCAAGAGAATGGATTGTTTGAAAATTCTTATGGAGTATCTATGTTTTCTTGTTTCATAAACAAGATAATAATTAGTGAATAGTATAATATGACTTTATCAGTTTGTTTTACCTAATGTCATCGTATGAAATCATAGATTATTCTCTGGACACCAAATTATTTTACAGTAATCGATATGCTATTTATGAATAATAATATCAAAATTGACTTGATATTTTACTTAGCTCTGTGTAATAAACAGAATATTATAACGAATGCAATATTTTTTTTAAATCATGTTAAGGGAATTTTAATATAAACTGTAGAATTTACGAGAGAAGACAACAAAAAAAGAAATAAAATGTAAACACATTGATCTGTTCGGCCAAAATCCTTTTAATAAAATATGCAAAATATATCAATGTAATTTTTGACACAGAATCATAAAAATTCTAATCACACGCATCATTGTCACCCTAACGGCAGTGAGACACTGTCCGGGGACGTTTCCTGTGTTTTAGAATATTCCTTTCTACAAAGTTAACCGGATATTTTTGTGAAAACCCGTCTCGCAACGTATATTCTGGATTTCGCATATTAAATCTGATACATTTGTTACAATTCTAGTCACTTGGCAGTTTGACAGCGCGTTATGAAGTTTATGAAGATTTCCCTGAATGCCAAGTATATGGTCACATTATTTATGACGGATATCGTGGTGAACGATAACCCGATGTTTTTTTTATTCCTTTGAATAAGGAGACGAGCTTGCCGTTCGTCTTATTGTAAGCGATACCACCGCCCATAAACAGTAGAAACACCATCCAACTGCTGCTTAGTGGCAAAAATAGACATTGCGGTAGTACCCAGGGGGACTCACATATGATATGTTAATATATCACATGATTCTAGATGTTCTTTTTTTCTCACAAAGCATATTTTTGATGTGAAGCATCTATAGGCATTTACGATTGTTGGCGTGGCGACGCTATACTAGGCTATATAATATACAGTCTATGTGGACCCGGTTCGGGCAAAGATATTTGGGTATTTCTGCTCAATATCCGCCTGGAGTCTGGAATTTGTGCCCGATATAGCGATAGGCTCGCCCCTATCACATCTTGGGACGGAACACACTTGGCGAAAAGTGGGTGCTCTAGTTGCACCTCTGCATACCCCTTCGGGGATAAATGTGTGATGGTGTGTATAATATATTTTGTTTTCTATAGTCACTTATCGCAGTCCTGAAATAAAAGTAAAGCCGAATAAAACTTCACCTGCATTATCTCTTACATTCATAAATTTCGTATCTACCGTATATAACGTTATCTGTATTTAATGAAGTTCGTGGGTCCCAGGCGAGCCGTTAGTGTAACCAACGAAATAGTAACAAAGCGAATGATTACAATGATAAAGCATTTTCGATTCGGCACATTAGTGTTGGGATTAAATTAGCTCGGTATTCTGTTTGATGTCAACGTAAAAAGTATAGGTTATAAACGATATTGTTTAAATTCTCTCAAATGTTGTTTGTTTTGACCTATAAAGTCGTGTTTTTAAAAACGTTCTTATTTTCCCTGTTGATGACATTCTATTTTTAAAACTTAATCGAAACTTTTACAATGTTCAGGACGAAAACACATTAATGATGGTAATTTTCGAAAGTAAAGGTGTATCTTGAACATTATTATCTAATATCGTGATTTTTAGTTACTTTTTAACATAAAATCGAAAATCGCCTACTTTTTAACGTATTTAACGGCTTAGTTGCGAAAGTGTAAAGCAATCTATTTTCCTTAAGGCGATACCTCAAGGTCCATTTTCATACATTTTGTTTCGGCTTTAATCTGGGTAACTAAACAAGTATTGGCAAGTAAAGAATTTAAATTCAAGTCTAGTTAGTGATTAGTTCTCGCAGTTGAAAGAAAAACGTAAAAATAATTAATAATCATGGATATTTCTGCCTTTAAAATTTCGTCATATTAAATTTTAAAGGCCGAAATATCCATGATTATTAATTATTTTTACGTTTTTCTTTCAACTGCGAGAACTAATCACTAACTAGACTTGAATTTAAATTCTTTACTTGCCAATACTTGTTTAGTTACCCAGATTAAAGCCGAAACAAAATGTATGAAAATGGACCTTGAGGTATCGCCTTAAGTTCACTTTGAGGTAGTCGCGAAGCCGAGAGGAAACCCACAAAGATATAATTTGCAGAGAATTATCTTTCATTTAACCTTGGTGCGTGTGGAGGGTAGACTTTTAAAATTTTTATCTGGCACTGTGATCTTTACTGGTAAAACAAAATTGCTAGATTAGGCATGTTTTTACAAGGGAATATTATGCGAAAGTTTATGATGAAAAGTTATATTTGTGAGCGAATAATGAAGTTCTTTGGGTGTGTTTGTTTCGCACACAACAGGCCAAATCCTGCATTAACACAATAATATTATAGTCTAATTTTCTTTGCAGAAAAATGCACAGACCATACCAGGAAAGACCTTCCACGCGAAGACATGAGTAAAGCCTAGGTCTAACTAAAACTATTTAAAACATTTTATCCGTATTGGGTCACAGCAAAAGCTTTTAAAATGTTGCACGATGAACTGAAATATGTGTATTTTGCATCGTGCAAGCATTTTATTTAATGTTATGCGTTGTTCACACTAGCAGTGGCTTGACGGACGACTAGTGCCTACGAGTTTACGACTTGTCGAGTTCGCCTAACTGGCGATACCGGTTAGAATACAGTTTTTATCTTTAGCAGACATGAAAATACAGTTCATAAATGCAGTAGAGGTTTTTAAATGGACCGTATAATTATTATACGTGCATGACATATTGAGTCCACTGCTCTTGATGGTAAGTAGAGTGGGGTTGAATAGAATGTCGACTGACAAGAGATGATTAACCCTCGGCAGTTGACACAATGATGCCGGCCTGTTGGAACCGGATATACACAGGCTGACCTCGGAACGCGACACACTTACGTGGGCCACTATGGCGGGTTTTAACTCCGGTACGATGGTCGCTATCCAAGAGAATATAAAATATATCCTACCACCAGCATTATTTTGACTTAGATACTATACTAGTATTGTTTTGTACTGTTTGTGTCCGCGACGTCGTATACTTGGCTTATTCTTTTTGATATACAAATTTATTTTGTTTATTAAACTGCTTAAATCGACATTAACTTATCCATTTGTAAGGAATTAGACCGGCTCCCTGCCAGTACCGGCCAACATAATAGTAACCGACCTCCCAAATTTCAATGAATTTTAATTAAATATGTCTATTCTGTCCATAATCATATTTTTCCTGCCTTTCAAAACCATATAAATATCCGTTCAGAAGTATCGAGAGATGTTGCCAATAAAGCAACAGAATAACAGATAGAAAATATTTTTTAAAAATCGCTGTTTTGTGTTCTGCGTAACAGAATTTCTATCTTTAGTCACCGCCTTTTTTTTTATTACGTCTCTTGCATTATGCAGGGTTCTGCAGTTTTATTGTATAGATATTTATAGTCAATGCACTCCCCTGTTGAGCCGGGTCATTTATGCTATAAACAACTAATATTAATTTTAAGGCGTTAATTTGCCCCTATTATATAACCGTTAAGTCTCATGAGGTCCGTAAATGTATTTGTATTAGAATTTCATCCAAATTAGAACTTAACAGTTAAGAGAATATGCAGTAGTATTGCGTCAATAATAAATAATGCGACAATAATTAGTTTTTACTGTATATTGGGACATACGATGTTTACCATCTTGGTGTGATGATATCTATTTTTACTGAATATTTGCGTAAATATTTACCAACTTGGAATGACATAGCGTTATATAAAAAGACTACTAAATTCCATATAGCGTGTCTAGTGGGAAAATTTATCGCATACAAAAAATAAGCGACAGCAACATTGGCACCAATGTGAAGTATACTTAATAGCGCAAGTTTTTGCTAATGGCCCGCAGTGATCTTTCATGTTCGACAGCCAAACACCACTTCATGCTTGCTTCCACGTTTCAATATTAATGCTTTTTATAACACATTTCGAATTCATAGCTTTTAATTTATATAATAAAACACAGAATCCAGTGTGCTTGTAGATTAAAAGAAAAAAAAATAGCTCATTCATTTATGAGCGATTTTTAGAATTATTTTCTATCTATTATTAGCATACATCTGCGAAACTACTGAGTGGATTTTCATGAAGTTTTCACAGGTAGACAGAGAATAATTGGGTGCAGAATATAGACTTGTTTAATTAAAATCGGATGTCGAAAAAGTTATCCTCGCGTAAGAATTCGCGCGCACACCTAGTTATCAATAATTTATTGAATATACATATAGGTTAAAGATTTTTTTTTGAATGTTGCATACTTGATTCATATTTGAAAGAATTCATGTCTTTCCCTTTATTCGTGTACATTCTATTGAGAGTTCAATAGAATGAACACGAATACTAAAACAATTGTTCTTGTTCGAGCGATCCTATACAATAATACAAGTTGGAGTGATGAATAATATTGGAACCAATTTTGATGTGATTTGTGAAGATAAGTCTACACTTATTTCACTCTAGAACAATGCACATAAAGCCCTTTAGTACCTGATTCGAACATCAAACCTCCTGATTTATAGTCAAAAATATGCCACTAGTTAGACAAAGTCGTCGATAATTCATGTAGATAATAATCATATTTTATAGTTCCACGTAAAAGTAAACGCAAAACACACACATACGCATTTATCCTCGAAGGGGTATGCAGTGGCAAAACCAGGGCACCCAAATTCGCCAAGTGTGTTCCGTCTCATGATGTGATAGCAGGCAAGCCTATCGCCATATCGAGCGCAAATTCCAGACTCAGGGCTAATACTGAGAAGAAATACCCAAATATCACTTTGCCCAACTCAAGACCTCAGAGTGCTGCCGTACCGCAGTACAACTACTGCCACCGAGGCAGTTAAAAGTAAACGCAATATATTTTAAATAAACAAAAATACAAGAGAAATCTCAAAGATTCAACAGTCCATACCTTAAGGATGCAATTAATGATAAAAATAATGTTATTTTCCTTCCCTATCCCGAGCACACTTTAACCTTAACTATTTGCATAACGCTTTCCTAGATTACTTTTCATTTTTTATGCACCATCTTGGTTCGCTTCGATCGACCGAGATATGAAGCCGGGCTTATTAGTACGAAGCGGCGACTTAATTACAGCGCTGCACTCGATGGCTTAAAAATAAAAATGTAACTAAAAATATTCTTTGGGTAAAATAGTATGATATTGAGTGAAATGGGATGAAGTTTGAAAGCAAAGCTAGCATTTCACGTCGATGTATACTATCCTGTAGTAGCCTATGCTTAGCACAAATTAATAAACAGGGTGTTCTTTTTTAGATAACAAGCGAGCCATTAGGTACTAATCGCAATCTTAATACCGAAACCTATATAAATTAATTATTCAAATGATTTCTTATGTTTACGCGAATGTTAGACATTGAAATTAAACTAATTTTCGGATTCTATCGCGGTTTTAGTATTTTATTTTCTCCTGACGTTTCGAAGACTTTGCAGCCTTCATGGTCACGGGGGGGACTGAGGTTGTTCATCCGTAAAGTCAAAGTTACAATATCTACCTACATTTTACAATTATACAACTTTTTTAAAATTTTAGCTGTTGGTAGTCCGATCCACACAGAATGAGCTCACAGTGTCTTGAAGTCTATTAAGTTAATTATTCAAAACAAATATTCATTCCGTTGGGTTCACTCGGAGTAAAGAAGGGTATGGATAGGCATTTATAAGGGAAGTAAAAAGTCTACTGCGTGTTTTGAGCATGGCAAACGAATAAGTGGGTTACTTAGAGTAATCACAACCATCTATGATCATTCAGAAATGTAGTCTGCTTCTAAGGGGTTGATCTAGAAATCTTAGGGGAGACCTCTGTTCGGCAATAGAGTTCCAAAGCATGAGAAGAAACAAGTAAGTAACTTAAGCTAATGACAACCATCTAGGACAATCCAGAGATGCAGGCCGCTTCTAACAGTTTGATCTGGAAATCTTAGGCCTGTGTTTAGCAGTGGCCAAAGCATGAAGAAGAAATAATCAAATTCTCAATTGAGCAAGCCAATAAAATAAATTCAAGTAGTAAAAACATACGCAACACGAAACACAATTCTCATGTTCCAACAAACGATTTAAAAACGTTATGTTTTCTATCAGGTAACGTAACATCAAAGTCTCAAGCCTCGGGCCTCGATATAATCACTTCTGCGGCAGACATGCGTGTAATGACACGCCAAAATTCGTTGTCACGTCTTTTTGATTTCGCGAACGAGTATTAGTATTGTCTCGTATAAAACAATAGCTACAAACAAATGTTTATAGATATATTCATGAAGTTGCCAAAATATGTATGAGATTTTATATCAAATATTACACATTCCAATCACAGGCAACTTTATCTCGACATATTAAAAAACTAATGCGTCGATGGCTTAGTTATACTGCATGCGATACAAAAGCGAACTGAGGCCCTGGGTTCGAATCCCGGGTCGGGCAAAGTGGTATATGGGTTTTTCTGCTTAGTCAGCCCGGAGTCAGGAATTTGTATCTGATATGGTGAAAGGCTCGCCCTCATCACATCGTGAGAAGGAACACACTTGGGAAAAATTGGGTGCCCTGGTTACGCCACTGCATATCCCTTCGGGGATAAATGCGTGATGTTTGTGTGTGTGTGTGTGTGTGTTAAAAACTATAACTAGTTCAGAGTCTAATCCAACGCGCCACTCATTCATCTGTCAGTGTTCATGATTGCTGATGTTCTTTAGGTGACACGTCTAGACATTTCCCCGTCTTCTGCTTTATAACAAAATAATTATGATATTAAATCCATAACAATAAATAACAAAAATTACGAAACAGAAATAAATGTCAGATAAAAATCCACACAAGTAACCCAAAGTATCATGTTAAACACTGTAAATTTAATAAGCTAATCATGTGAACATGCGAAGTTCCAACCGATCCGCAAACTTGATTGCGAAACGTTTTCACAAGCTTGTTAACAATTTTTCCCCGCGAGTTTTACATTTTCAGACGGTGTAACAAAATTCGCCCCGGGGACGTTTTTCACGCCTGTTCTCTATATTTTGTTACCGTTCGAGGTGGTTGGAATCGGCCGATAGCTTTCAATGGTTTGTTAGAGCTTTTATTTTGTGTGTAAACGCATGTATTGTAATGTGTATTGGATGTTCGTTTCGATATCGTATAAGTTTTTTTTATACGTGCAAGGCAAAATGACCCTACTGTCCAATAGAATGTCAACTGACGAGAGCTGATTATCCCTTGACAGTCGACACAATTATGCCGGCCTGTTGGAACCGGATATACACAGGCTGATCCCCGAACGCGACACAATTACGTGGCCCATCATGGCGGGCTTTAAATCCTTGCGTACGGTGTTCGTTATCCGAGCGGATATAAAATATATCCTACCACTAGCAAATTAATCTATCTTAGTCAGATATGCTATCACGGTTATGTAAAGGCACTTCTATTTTAAAGAAAAATGAACGTATTTCTTTTTTCTATGAGTAATTAAAGAAGTGACGTCTTAGCTTCCACGAAATGGCTAATGACATAATATCTGAGTACTCAATTGGAAAAAATAATTATTTTTCTAAATTGTATATAATTATAACTGCAGTTTTTGAGAAATACCCGTTGGCTAATATTGTAGTTTTCACTATTATGTGGATAAATATTATATTCTCGACCTGAAACTATAGAATATTGAGGTTCATAGGTTGTAGCGCTAATGAAATATAATCCAATGGCTACCTGTTATTATAAGCTGAAGTTTATGGTGGTATTACATTGTTAAACTACAGCCATTTACATTGTAGTTATATGCCTACATTCATATCAAGGATTTAAATCGTAAAATAGCTGATAAATAGACCTATAAAATAAACATAATATACAGTCTTACTCACAAAAATTCGCAAAGCTATGCTTAGTTAAAACTCTAATTTACTCGATCAGCTGTACGTGAAAATCCGCTATCTTGCCTCTTAATAAGGTTTATAATTTCTACATAATAATAATATTAGCCCTGTATTATATACTTGCCCACTGCTGAGCATGGGCCTCCTCTACTACTGAGAGGGATTAGGCCTTAGTCCACCACGCTGGCCTAGTGCGGATCGGTAGACTTCACACACCTTCGACATTCCTATAGAGAACTTCTCAGATGTGCAGGTTTCCTCACGATGTTTTCATTCACCGTTAAAGCGAACGATAAATTCACAAAGAATACACACATGATTTTTTTTTAGAAAAGTCAGAGGTGTGTGCCCTTGGGATTTGAACCTGCGGACATTCGTCTCGGCAGTCCGTTCCACTCCCAACTAGGCTATCACCGCTTTTTTTTTCATACTTACTCTTAATAAGGTTTAATTTTCTACATACTACTTAACATACCTAAAATCAATTTCAAAAGATGTTTGATATCGGGAAGCCTGGTTTAATTTTCAGATATATCAGGTTTCGCTCCACGTGAAATATTCATGAAGACAATGTAATTTGGTCCCGATATTGGTCCTACATGCCTACATGGGCTGGCATGATGGAAACCAAATTAGTTTTTAAATTACTTGTGTTGTATATCATTTGACGATGCAGTGGATACAGTAATTAACTTAAAACTGTTTACTGTATAGCCTTTTTACGCAACTGGATAAAGGAGTGTTGTTTTTGTTTTACGATAGTGCATTACTAATCTCCGTTCTGTTTTCAAAATGGATTTATCGATGTTTATCAGTGGCGAATGGTGAAATTTTCTGAAAGGGTACACGATACAATACATAGGTACTACTATGCAAGAATGCAGTCTGTAAATCGTTCTAATGATAATTTGATTTCACATAAAGATAAGGTGGCAGGAAGCGTGTTATATGGCGCCTTCCCTGCGGATCCAGTCTCTAATGATAATTAGATGCTGCATAAAAGGAAAGTTGGCAGGAATCGGGTTATATACACCCTTCGCCATTGATGCTTATCATGTTGATCATGAAGGTAATTATATGAAGTATGTATAGATACAGGGTCATTTTCGAATAGATATTTACTCGAAAATGTGTGTATTAGATGCATGCATAAATAATAATAACACATTAATGTTTTCTGCGATAATATATTAAATATAATACACTATTTTTTATAGGAATAGTAGTCTCATATGACATGTTGAATAGAGAACGGGTTTTTGCAGCATCATTTTATTAGACGCAATGTCGATTGCGTGAGATTTAGACCGTTGGGTTAAGGTTTATATCTAAAATATGTTTTCCATTCACTCGAATCGACATATCAATTCAGATTCGCACTCTCGAAAAACCATCGTGTCTTTTCACCATCAACAAAGTTCCATTTAGCCGCATTTGTAACGTGGATACGTGTTCCATCGAGCGTAACATTTTGATTAATAGCACGAGGAAGGAAGTAGGGGACAGTCCCGAAAGCTCGTGGAGGACCGGAAAGATAGAGTAGGTTTATTGCCACAGGGGAGATGGGGAATTAGTATGGGTATCAACACAACAAATTCCAATATTTTGGATTTGTTTACTAATTTACTTGTACAAACACCTCCGAAGCTGCAAGCATGAAAATATAATTATAATCATTTGATTGAGTTAATATAGCGGTGAGTGATGAGCTCGTTGTATGAGAAAAAAAATTGTTTCGAGTATGGTATTTGTGAGTCCGAAAGAAAGTCCTTTGTTATCGATAGTCACATCATTAATTGCATCTAACGCGTCGAGACTCTATGGCTTCTAAGTACGATTTTTAGATAAATCTGTAGTCATGGATTTTATATAGGCATGGATTTTTACAGATTCAGATTCAAATAAATCATTTCATTTCATTTCATGGCAAAGTGACTCCACTGCAGCCGATGGTAATTAGAGCGGGGTCTAATAGAACGTCGACCGACGAGATATGATTACCCCTCGACAGTCGACTTAATTTTGCCGGCCTGGAACCTGATATACACAGGCTGATCCCGGAACGCGAGACACTTACGTGGGATACTATAGCATGTTTTAATACCTTATGTACGGTACGCTATCCGGGCGGATATAAAATATACCCTAGCACCAGCGACAGTGGTATAAATAGTTCAAGAATATGAAACTAAAACTGGAAGAATCACTAATATCTAAATTATTAGAAAGTTGGCCGTCCCTACGGGGTGAAACATCAAATAACTTAATATTATTAAAACTTACGCGAGACATATTAAATTAATAGAAAACAACACGGTTTTAGTTACGTTTAAAAAGTAGTCGGAATCGCCGACCAGTTTCGACCTATTAATAAAAAGTTTCGGCCTCTCGATCACTGATCAGAGGCCTCCGCGACGCGACGTCCTCTTAGCACTCGCCCCTGAGGATGACCTACTTAATAGGTCAAAACTGGTCGGCGATTCCGACTACTTTTTAAACGTGAATAAAACCGTGTTGTTTTCGACTAAATCAAATAACTTGTTATCAGTTACATATTTGTAGTCTGATCCGTTCTTTCCTTTAACTTTGTGAAAAAGTCCATTACCATTCTCCACTCTAACAGTCTATTAGCCAGACACGAATTCGTCCTTCGTATTTTTATTCACAACGAATTTGGTCCGTGTTTTTCTACGAAACACAAAATTGAACCCAACTGTCGGCTTCCGTTACAAAAGCGACATTTTTAATAACTGCATGGCTTCTCTTTTGTTTCTTTTATTGCTTCTGACACGAGCGGCTAACCGTTTTCAGATATTATTTCTGTGACAGTTTTATTGGTATTCGATAGTTTAGTGCCGTTAATTGTTTCCTTTTGAGAATTGTATTAAAAATTCATTTCGAATTTTCGCGGCAAAAATATGTGAATATAAATTTTGAATCCTTCCTAGCCGAATTTCGGCCATGGCAGTCAATCTCAACGGAGATCAACTAGGTATGCATATTATAGTGCACAAGTGTGTGCGCATTACACAGGTCTCTGTTCCTTCGCTCTCATAGTCTGGTGAGACGGCAATCCGATATAACTGCAGAGAGATCAGACGCAGAACCAACAGATTTCCTTGCTTTCCGAGGCACGGGAGTATCACACCGCCAACTTCCTGAATCCGACCTGCGAATAAGTAATTTTAAAGATGGAAACACCCAGACACAATATTTTTTTTTTGGCCGACTCGTATTTGAACCCAGGCTCTCGGCGCGGTAGTCGTACTAGCTCCGGGCATGCATTACAACTACGCCACCGAGGCAGTCACCTATATTATATCGACTGACATAAATTACATCGATGTCATAATTCGCATGGCGGTAAGCAATCACCCATACAAAATATACAGAATAACAAACCCATAGGTCATTTGCCAACTACAAGACAAACTAAATGTGAAAGCTATGAGGAAAAACACTCTTAATAACGATATGTCTATATTTCTCTTATTATTGGACAGATAATGTTGTTCGCGCAAATTCGTGTTACACTACGAAAAGTTTGCAAAGTGACATTTACAAGACTCGGACAGTGTGTCAGTAAAAGATAATATTTTTGTTGTTAACAAATATTATATTATCTTAGGCGATGTTTAAAAATTGGCGATAGCTTAGTTGTTTGTTGAACAGAATGCCGAGACGAATATCATTAGGTTCAAAACCCAAGGGCACAAATCTCTGTCTTTTCTAAACTTATGTACTCTTTATAAGTTACCACTGCTTTAACGGCGAAGAAAACATCGTAAGAAAAACGACATACCTGATACGTTCACTATAGGAATTTTAAGAGTATGTGACGTCTACCAATCCGCACTAGGCCAGCGTGTAGGCTAGTGGGCTAAAGCCTAATACCTCTCAGCAGTAGAGGTGGCCCGTACTCCACAGTGAAACAGCAAATAATACAGGGCTGATATTATTGTAGGTGTTTCATTAGCTACAATATCCTGAAGTATATTGTTTTAAGCGTAATATCTTATATTACAAACAGGAAGGTTGATGTTATACTTTTAGTGTGGACCAAATTAACTCAATTTCAACCATAAAGCTTCACTAATTAGCTTTATCCAAAAATAATAAAAGTATCCTGAAATTTGTGATAAAAATATTTCATACTGATATTTCTGAAAATGGCACTGAATGTTGAATGATGTTACGTCACGACCATGCTGGGTACGTAGCAATTAAAGTGACACATTGGTTGTCAAAACTCCGTTCATTGTTCATTACAGTTCACAGATTAGTCCGATGTTTGTCGTTTGCGTCTATTCCATTGTCTTTCATATCTTGAACAACTTTATTTATTAGACATTTCTTAAAGATCACTTTGAGCCTTTGATTGAGTGGACGAAGTTTTACATCATTATGACTACAATCTTAATTGTCATTCGTTTATCAAATGTCACAAATTGTCCGCAAAAATACCTTCTATAATTTTCATTATGAGAATATTGGAGTAAAAATAATTCCAAGGAAGGTTAAGCTAACGAAGTTTTTACCCCAAGTCGTCTGCGTCAATTAGTGCTAGACTAGCAATTTTTACTTGCGTGGCCTTCGAAACACTGCGCTCCATTAGGCTGGCGTATTTTTTATTTCAAAAATTACTGGGCTCTTATACTATTCTAGTTTTTATTTGCGTCTCGACTAATCTCAGAGACAGTTTTTAAGGGAAATTTATTGTCGTGGTTGAAAATTGATGGGACATTGCGTGTCACAGCCAATGTCGCACTTGACCTTTCTTCTGATTTGTCTTGTAAATATTTTTATTTATTTAGTATTATATAAGATGTTTTTGCCACCACAAGGACGAAACATACTAAGGACATCTAAATACTAAAATTGTTCGCATATTTCATTGGAAATTCTTAGGTTTGAAATTCGAAGTCTGGTAGAAATTAGTTCCTTCGAGACACGCATAGCACTTAATTGTTTTTGCTGCATTAAATTCAATATTTCATTAATAGTCTTGAATCGATGTTGATCGCTATTAATGACAAAAATGTTAGTCATTAAACTACTGAATAAAAATAAATAAGGAACATTATACAATATGTCATTTAAACTAATAATACCTACCTAACTAATACCAATAGGTAAATGAATTAACCTATACTAATCAGACCACGTTGCGTCGCGTAGTCGTTACGTGTCATGTAAAGAGGATTCTTATATGTTATCGATGAATTAGTTGGAATATACTTTTTAAGTGTTGGCAGGCCTGGCACACAACTAGCCGTGTCCCAGTAACCTGCAAAACTTTGTTGTCAACTTTGAGTTCACTAACGTTGGTAAAATGTTTTAGCTATGTTTGGTCCATTAAAGGTTTGTTTTTAATTGATTACTTATCGACAAGATCGAAAAATATACAGATCTTTAATTTCTGGCTCTAAAAAAATTTTTACTTAAACAAATAACTGCTGGTAGGTCTTTCATATGTGAGAGTCCGCCTGGGTACGTACCACTGCAATGTCTATTTCTGCAGCTAAGCAGCAGTGTGTAGTCACTGCTGTGTTCCGTTTTGAAGGACATTGTAGCCAGTTTAACTACTGGACATAATAACATTTAACACCACATGTCTCAGGATGGCGAGCAGAGTAGAATACAAACAATATTATGTAATTGAAGGTGTTGAACGGTGTTTCTGCTGTTTATGGGCGGTTGTATCGCTTACCATCAGGCAAACGACAAGCTTGTCTCGTCATTCAAAGCAATAAAAAAAAATTAAGTCCACCATATTGTCTGGGGGAACGTCATATTTTTTTTTTTACTTCAGCATAGAGAATTTTAAACATCTTATCTTAGGATAAAAATGTAACATTAAAATTTTCTTCAATAGTATAAATCTTTAATTTCGCAACGACTGAACTTTTTAATACATCAAAGAGTTTCTTAGTATCTATCTACCTCTTAAATATTAGCTATATTAAATATGAAACCTGTGTACATTTCAAATACATTCACAACGATAAAAGACACTCAAATACCAAAAGAAAACTCGTAAAAAACTTTAAATCTATTACAAATGGAGTCTAAAACATCCATTGCAACACAAATCTTTTCTGTTCACGAACATTATCACTTACACGGTTTGGGCGTTCTTGTTCGCCAACGAGATTACCCTCTAAAACGATTTGTTACAAATTAGATTTATAAACGTTTAGAAGCGGGCTGTGAATGTTTGTGTTTTTGCTAAGATCTCACTTTATGGAATAAAATAGGTTTTGGCATTTGACCTTTGCGATTTGTCGTGTTTAGTTGTCTTATTTATCTCTTTTGTGTCTTTAATGAAATGTTTTGATCTTAAATTGTCTTTAGTCTTTAATTACGTGTTTTGTACGAAGTATTTAAGTTTCAAAGTATCAGGGAATGACCTTCAATAAGGATTTTCCACATATTCCTGTTTAATTGAGTGATTGTTACCTAAATTTGGTAAAAATCGAGTCATCGTTCCCATCTGTCGTCAGACCGCAAGCATCGTCGATGCTTTATAGTGGCATTATATTAATGTCCATACTGATTTAACATATCAGAACATTTTCATGGTCAATTCTAGATTATGATAAAATCTTTGTAAGGAGTAACGTAAAGTAATCACAACATCACAAAATTCGTTTTAAAGTATAAATTAAGAGCAACAGAAACAGATTTCACTTATTTTTGCAAGGTATTAATAAATGATTATAATATCTTATGGAGCTATAAATGAAAAAAGAACTTAAAAACCAGTTTTTAGTTTGCGTTGCTGCTTGCGTTTATTTACTACCTTGATATCCAAAATTGGAACATTTAGAAAAAACATTCCAAAAATGTCTTTGATACGGGATGCCCACAGCGAAATAGCAATGCTCAAAGAATTTAAGAAAGCAACTGGAAAAATCCCATGAGATCCCATAGCCAAATACAACTGTATTGTACGAAACGAATTTCGCATTTCAAAGCCACGGGAAGCAATACTGTTCAGTAAGCAACATTTTAAGCATCAGTCATTTTATTCTCTTTAGCTGATTCCCCTGCGTTTACCATTACTTTGGGGATATTTTTATACAATAGAACTCATTCTATTGATTATCCATCAACATCGCTTCTCAGACAGGTTTCGTTTTCAATTTATCTTCCATTGATTTTTTAACATTGAAGCTCACGGTGGTTAGATGTTTAATAATTTTATATAAATTAGACACTGAATGCTGTAGAAAATTTATATGATTGTTACCAACACGTTCCACACATAAACAAGCGTTACCTGCTCGTGGTTTATTGTGATCGCTGTTAGGTACATGCTGGTCATATAGAATCTAGGTAGGACCGTTGTGAGTATAGTACAAAATCCACATAATCCTAATTATTCAAAGAGATCTTTCCTCAGTACTGGGGTATACATAGAACATTAGAAAATTATACATACCTATTTTGATATTCACTCAAAGCTCAAAGGCGTGTACGTTCAAAGCTTAAAATAAATAATGCTTTTAGGCTTAATATATAAATAGAATTGATTTAATTTGAGTGGTTGTTTACTGTGCCGAATGTTAAACATTTAAGGTATATATTCCGCCTCGGTGGCGTAGTTATATTGCGTGCACTACCGCCCTGAGGTCTTGTGTTTGAATCCTGGATCGGGCAAAGTGATATTAGATTTTTCTGCCCAGTATCAGCATGGAATCTGGAATTTACCGATATACTGGTAGACTCGCCTATCACATCACGGGACGTAATATACACGGCGAAATGTGGATACACTTGGAACATATTTTCCTACTCGTTATGGGATAAAGTAGGCCGTAACGCCACAACTGCCCATAAGGTTGGATTAAAAAGATTGCACACTCACTGCGATAGTCGTTTTGATATATTGGGTATTAGGGCCATATTAAAAATCAATTCCACCTTTGAGTAAAATTTCAAGTAGACATTTACAGTCTTACTTATAAACTTGTTTTAGCGTTAGAAGGAGCTTAAGAATTGGTTAAATAGTTGTCAAAAAAATCACCGGTTTCCTAGTTTAAACCTTATTAAAAGGCAAGATGGCAGGTTTCGACTTTACAGCTGAGCGAGTAAATTTGTGTTTTAACTAAGCATAAGCTTTGCGATTTTTTTATAAGCAAGACTGTTTATGTGTTGTCCTATTTAATAAATCAAGCTTAAGCGGTAATTTAAGAGCTTGTTCTCAGCTGAGTCGGCGCTGTTACGTAAATGAAAGTCAGCTGTCAAAATCCGTCACAAAACGTCCCCAAAATTTAATTAAAAGATACTGATCTTAGTTTGACAGCGTCTCAGCTGATATAACACTTGAGAGCAGAACTGAGATGCATTTATTAATACGGCCATATGTCTCAAAATGCCTGATAAAGCTTCAACGTACTTCAAACTGGTATACAATAAAAACGATTAAATATACCCGGACAGACTCAGATACCCTGATACATGCCTAAATAATGCCTACTCTGTATTATTTAAGAGCAGATCTGTTGTCAGGGCGTCTGACGTCTGTTTTGATACAAAAATACCCAGCGTTTAAAGCTGTATTTATTTCGCTTTTTCTCACAATGGCAGCTAATACCGCAAATATCTGAACAGCTCTTAATCGAGTAAATATTTTTTAAATAACGTTAGATTCTAAATAAATATTTGATAATTGGTTTTCATTTGTGATCGAATTGATATAAGTTAGCATCTCGTATGTTAATCTGTCTGGATAACGCTTGTGCTATTTCATGTATTTATTGGTGAAGAGATAGGCAGAAGTGCATTCAGGGCACCCGGTTTTGGCTTATGTCTTCCGTCCCATGATATGATATGGGGCAAGTCTGTCGTCACATCGGGCGAAAATTCCAGTGATTGGGCTGATACTGAGCTGTAAAAGTTAATACCACATTCCCCGACTGGGGATTTGAATCCGGGACCTCAGCGGTGTCGTCATCTTTATGTAAGTTATTTTTTAAAGCTGCAGACACATCTATTCACGGATAAAGGCTGTTGGAGACCAAAATATAGGTCCTATTAAGGGGCTTTCGATCTTATTTGATACGGCACGTTTATTCAAATTGTTTCCATTGTAATTTTAATGGTTGTTCCGCAAGCTTGAGATAAATAAATCTATGAACACTATATAAATAAACACTGTCTGAATGTCGATGTAAATAGGACGGATTCAGGGTAACCAAGGTTGCTCACAAAATCAGCACACTAAAGTGGAATTGGGCTGACTATGTCTGCAGACAGATGCTGGAGCGGAGACCGCGATTAAGTAGACGTAGTGTAGCCATGCATGATGTATCCACTTCAAAAAGGCAGCGGGTAGCGGATGGATGCGGGCTGTTCAAGACCAAGATAGTTGGCGGTCATTTGGAAAGACCTTAGATTA
Organism: Manduca sexta; assembly: GCF_014839805.1. Lineage (NCBI taxonomy): Eukaryota > Metazoa > Arthropoda > Insecta > Lepidoptera > Sphingidae > Manduca > Manduca sexta. Next base: position 8,726,513 of record NC_051135.1, on the reverse strand, counting down.
GTACTGGACGCAGATAGTGTGATTGATTGATTTATTTTATAGTTTCTCCTGATAATAGATTTAGGCATTACCTCGCAATGTTTACTTCTACCGCCAAACATCAATGTGCATGCACTATTGTGTTCCGGTTGGAAGGACATTGTGGTCAGCCTTTACTGAGCATTATGAGACTTAACGCCTTAAGTTTAAGGGTGACGAAAGTAATGGAGTACATGGCAGTACTTTGTAATACGAAGTTTTGTATGGTGTTGCTGTTAATCGACAGTCCTATTGCTTACAATCAAGCGAGTGATATACTTATCTCGTCGTTCAATTGGAATAAAAAAGGTAAAGACTTAGGCGCCATTACCACATCAACGTCATGACGTTATCTCCGAAACTGCCTAAGGGCTCTTCTTTTGGGCATAATTCATAATCATTTGGTAGAGGTACTTCGTAGATTTATTATGTTGGCAAAACGTGACAGCAGTTTCTGTTTTAGCGAGATGCTAAATTAAAATATTCTAGGTTTTATTAACTTTAATGTCGGTTTACATAATTAAGGTCTAGTGTTTTTTTGTCTTTGGCGTCTTGCTTGTTTTATTTAATTTAGACTGTTTAGTGTTACTACTACTTAAATATTATAATTTTAATGGTTTAGGTAATACCAAAACGTTTTTTTTCTAACTGACTTTAATCTTAATACTAAAATAATGGAGTAAGTTACTGTGTACTAGCATATAATATACACAAATTTTATACTGTCTCGATGGCGTAGTTATAATACGTACGCGGTACGAGTACGGCTATCGCGTTGAGGTCCTGGGTTCGAATCCCGGGTCGGGCTAAAATAATAGTGACTGAGTTTTTCCATCTTAAAAATTACTCAATCGCAGCTCGGGGTCAGGATGTTGGCGGTGTGATACCCCTGTGCTTCGGGAAGCACGTAATGATATTGGTTCTGCACCTGATCTTTTTCTTGTCATGTTGGATTGCCGCCTCACCGGAAAATGAAAGTGACGAAACAGAGTGCATCTGTGTATTGCGCACATACTTGTACACTATATATCTATACTGTATAATATCTCCTGCGTAATTAGCTGATTTCAGTTGAGATTAGCAGCCGTTTTTTTACAAATACACAGTTAATTTTAGTATGAAGCTTCATACAACTACGTCAATGTAATAAAGTCCCACTTAAACATATTTATGAACCAGGATGTGGAATGAAGGAGTATTATACGAAACAGGAAGATAGTGCTGTGACGCGGGGACATATTTCACTAAAATATTTAATAAGTCGACGCTGGGGACTACCGCCGCACCTGCGTTCGAGACCGCGTCGCTTCTGTTTATTCTAGAACCTTATACTTGTTCCACACTGAGGTTAACGTTTATTATCGCTTTTTATAAGACTAATATACTGTGATTCTATCTGGAATTCAGCGTTGGAAATCCACCCACGAGGTGGACAGATGACCTCATAAAAGTAGCTGGAGGTCGCTGGATGCGGGCCGCTTCCAATAGGTCGATCTGGAAATTTTTGTTGGAGGCCCATGTTCAGCAGTAGACATTCTGCGGCTAAGCAGCGATAGCCTAGTTGGGTGTGGAACGGACTGCCGAGACGAATGTCCGCAGGTTCAAATCCCAAGGGCACACACCTCTGACTTTTCTAAAATCATGTGTGTATTCTTTGTGAATTTATCGTTCGCCTTAACGGTGAAGACAAACATCGAGAGGAAACCTGCATATCTGAGAAGTTCTCTATAGGAATTTCAAAGGTGTGTGAAGTATACCAATCCGCACTAAGCCAGCGTGGTGGACTAAGGCCTAATCCCTCTCAGTAATAGAGGAGGCCCGTGCTCAGCAGTGGGCAAGTATATAATACAGGGCTGATATTATATATTCTGCGGCTGATGATGATGTCTACGATATATTACACGTAGAGGGTCATTTTGACATTACGTTAATAAATGAAACCACATACTTACTCATCTCTACCGTTGTCAACATTGTGCCAAAAAGCCTTCGTTCAGCAATAGACCTTGTATGGCTAATGTTGATGAATGTCAAAAGTAAACCGTTGTCAAATTATCGCAATAAGTCGTTTGATTTCGTTTTGACATTGGATTACTGCGAAATAAATTTCATCAGACATTAGTGTGGTCGCAACATTATCCAAGGTTGTTTTACAACGATGTACAATTAAAATGTGTTTCTTTATTTTTTACTTAGCTCCGATGTTTTACAGATAAAAAATGTAGCGCTAGTAACGTTGTTCAATTAAGTGTGTTTTTCTGTTGTTTACTTAAGTATCTCAGATGTTTGATGATAGAAATGTGCGGAGGAGTATCTTTGTTTGTTTTAAATTTATATTTATCTAGAAGCTTCTAAGGTTATTTAAAGTTATTGGAGAAAGTGTCTAACATCGCATGATTGGAGCACTAGCTGTAACATGAATTAATTCGATTATATCATCAAATTGGTTACACGTGAAAATAAAAACTAAAGTAACCCTTGAGAATATAATCCACTAGCTTTTGCTCGCGTCTTAGCCCGCGTGAAGGAGGTTTCCGGGATAAAAGTCCCGCTTCATATTTTCCCAGGATAGAAAGTAGCCTATAACCTTCCCAGGGTCTTAAACTATATTCGAACCAAATTCCATAAAAATCCGTTCAGCAGATTTTGAGAAAATCTATAGCATACAGACAGACAGAAAAGGCGACGTTTTTTTATAATGTGTACAGATTTAGAGTTCAAATGAATGCCTACATAAAATAAACTTCACAGCGTATAAGTGATTTTTCATTCCAGAAATGGGGTCCTCGGTAAATAACATAGACTTTCCACAGATTAACAAATCTGTTTAAACTTAAACAGCTAAGTCAGTAGGGGATTGTCTCCACTTTCTTTGTGGTGCAATTTACATTTTTATACCATTTATGTTACTTGAATAGTTATGTTCTTTTAAGTCTGGTTTCTTCTGAAAATGTAGTATTCATTGGAGTTAAGATTTTAAAATATACTCAAATTTTATGACTTATTCTAATAATAGTTTTTTGGTACTTGCACGGCAATGTGACCCTACTTCACCTAATGGTTAGTGGAGTATGATTGCCCTTAGAATGTCAACTGACAAGAGATGATTACCCATCGGCAGTCGATACAATTATACCGGCCTGTTGGAAGCGAATATAAACAGGCTGGTCCCGGAACGCGACACACTTACGTGAGCCACTATGGTGTATTTAACATTTTGTGTATGGAGGTCACTATCCGGACGGATATAAAATATATCCTATCTCCAGAAAATATGTGAGTTCATTGGCTTAGAAGAAAGAGAAAAATCGTGCACATTCCGTTTCATTCATCCAAGAGAACTATAATTATCCTTACTATATGAATCCGAGTCCGTTTGTCCTTACATAAACACCGCGGCATGATTAACGTGATTTTGTGCCTGTTGATTTATTTATTACAGATTGAAGAATCACATGGTCTGCTTTAATCAAGCAATTATTATTATGGCTTTTGAAGGATTTTATAAAAAAACCTTTTACGCTTCTGAGTCCGCAAGGAATACTAGTATTTATAAAATTTTACTACGTATCTGAGCTTAATTGAATTACCAAAATTTTATATTCCTGGTACACTAAAAATATTAAGACTTTTATCACAAAAATAAGTTGTAAGATTATTATGAAGCGCCCGTTTTTATTTAATATCAACAATTTGTTGGCGCGCTTCTCGAGAAATTATAATCAGGCTAATGTAGATGATCCCTAGTCAGATGAAACGGTGATTAAAATCCGTCTGGACAGAACCTGATCTATAAAATAACCTTGAATTTATTTTTAAACGTAGTAGATTTTACTGATGAATTTATTGGAGTATTATGATTCCTTGAATCTTCAGAAGATTTAATGTAAACTTACTCAGTATCCCTGAAGGGATAGGCAAAGTAATTCTTGATATTTGTCAGCTTTGCTAGATGCTCAGAATGTAAATATGATACTTTAGACACCATCAAAATTATCGATAATTAACATTTACTATACCAGCTAATCCTAAAATTAGTTCTTTGGGTCCAATCTGTGTCTATGCATATGCGTAAATGCATTTTACAAATTGCTGGCTAATTTCTTCTTCAATGTCAATAGGTTTATCATCATATCTGTTATATTATATTGATTATACATATTTCCATACTAAGTAAAACTAGATATAAAACCACACATATCCTGTACGTAATACAATGCAACGTAATATACAAAATAAAATTTTCAAACCGCATTACTCTAGGTAAGTGGATTATGCCGGTGGCCGTGCAACTCTTTGAACATTTTGTCGTCTAACGTGAATCAGCCCGGTTCGTAAGTGTATTGGCTGAGACTGCGATAAAGGCGAAACGATACATGAAAATCTAGACTCTAAATCTTCATATTTCAGTTTCATTTATTAACAATCAACAAAATTATGGATTTATTATATTGTAAAGAGGATGAATACAAACAATTTAATAAAAGTGACAAGTTTTACAGTAAAATTAGGAACATCACAAATGTTAATCACATTGCCATAAACCTTAACACTACCATAATGATTTCTTTCTTTTAATGCCTAATACTACCAGGAGATTATTGCCGTATTTACTTGAGTAATAGGACCATCTCGTTCAAGCTAGTCCATTCATGTTTTAACCAGAAACGTGTAAAGCATGAATGGGCATTGACCCAAAGATATAGCCACGCGGGTATATGAACCGTGGCTCTATCATGCAGATTCGAGAATATTCTTAGTCCGCAGTTAGTGGCCTAAAATAAATTTATATATGATATCCAACAGATGCGCAAAAATGCGGTTCACGAAAATGTGCTGCGATTTCTAAACTCTTAACTGATCTATTCATATATGAGTTAACTTCTGTCTGTAGTCAGAACTTACACGAATATTAAATCCGCTTTTCAGATCAATGCATCGAATACAATAGCATTTAAGCCCTGATTCTGAGAAACACATCAAGACAAGTGATTAAAGCAGAAGTTAGAAACCTAATTGAACCCAATCCTTAGAACAGGATTTCTAGGAACAAACCAAACTCGATAGATCTAACAATAATTACATCTTTGGCTAGTCTCCACGGGCGCCGAGCGTTGACATAGCCATTAGTCGTCAACCAAGTTGTTAGTAGAGTTAGTCAATCGGAACCCTTAAATTACTGCGCTCTTCACACTTCGCAGAAGAGTTGCTTCTGTTTGTTTTGTATCTGGTGTTTGTTTTGCTATCACTATAAAATTACGAGTTCTGATTGTGAATTACAAAAATAAATTAAAGGCATTAATTGTCAAAGAGACATTTTGAATCTAACTCTTAAGCCGTGTTTTAGCTAATATCAACTTGCTTTCAAATATTATTTTCGCTTCATCAAATAATGTCGAAATAACTTTGACATAAAAGCGGAATTCCCTTTGAAAGTATATATTAAGATGGAACAACTGTTGACCTTTAAAAATCCAAATAATTACACTTGGCAGGCTAAAGACTGTTATAAGTTAAATTACCAATTTCCCCCACTTTGTTACATGAAGCGAGTTTTTTCACGTATCACGGAGCACAGTTTTCAGTTCGTTAAAATTTTCTAGTCACGCGCTCTCAATTCGCAGACTCAAATTATTCCGTGGCGAGCTTACTTGTGTACTGCCATTTACTTAAGAAATTTCCTTTTGTGCAAATTCTTAATTTTTGTGTTTAACAGCTAAATGGCTAAAGCGTTCCCCAGGACAGTTAGTAGCAGCCACAGCCACGATTATGTAAACAACTAGATTTGTCTAGAACTTTTGACATTAGTGTTCTCGTTTTGGTGAAAATCTTGAAACATGGTAACTTGATTATCCATGACACTAGTTGACTACAAATGTTGTTTGCTTGTGTCAAACGATATTTTTTAAGGTAGCATTGAACCCCATGTATTTTGTAAACTAGCATAATTATATATTCAAACGTAGCGTGGGACATCCTCTGGGAAGATGGTGGGACGGCTTGCATAAGAGGGCCGGATGCAAAAAGTAGCAGACGGTCTCTGTGGGGTACCTTTGGATAGGCCTATGTCCAGCAGTGAACTGCAAAGGGCTGATGATGATGAAATAATTCGATTTCTGGTGACCGTCGAAAGAATACTTTTTGAGTTGATCAATATTTTGTATTGCATTCAAATTACTGGTTTATAATAATTTCTTGCTTAAAATAGATTCATAAATTGACTTATGTTTTTTTTTTAATTAAAAACATACGTACTATCGTTATCAATTTTTTTATCACTTAAGATAAGGAAATTATTAATTATTTATAGTTCAGATTTGTATTCTTCCTGACATTTTCTTTTCAAGCCAACAAAGCTAAAGTTATTATACTACGCAGAATAAATTAATACCCAATTGATTTAATATAGAAATATCGTAGGAGTTAATACGAGTCAATTTTTCAATACAGATTTATTGAAACTTGAAAATGATTATCTATTTTAGTATTAGTTTAAAATTGTATACTTTATTGCTTTTTATATTTTCTACATTGCTCTTAAAATGTATAGAATTTATACGAATAGCTCTAGTTGTCTTATTAAATTAATATCCGCTGTTTAATAGATCATCATCATAATTTCAGCCAGGAATCGTCCACTGCTGGACATAGGCCTCCCCCATTGAGCGTCACAGGGACCGGTTCTGGGCCGCCCTCATCCATCGGACTCCGGCGATCCTCACCAGATGGTCGGTCCATCTCCTGGGGGGCCTGCCTACGCTGCGTCTCCCGGTTCGTGGTCGCCACTCCAAAACTTTTCCGCCCCAACGGCCATCAGATCTACGAGCTATGTGCCCTGCCCACTGCCACTTGAGTTTCGCAACTCTAAGGGCTATGTCGGTTACTTTTCATAGATATTCATATTTATTTTGGCCACACTGTAACTAGCGTTAGTTCACTTATTCTCAAATTGTGATTTAAATATACTAATACACGTAACATAATATATGTAAAAACGCACTTACTGGTAGTAACATATATGTTATATCCGCCCGAATAGCGACCACTGTACACAAAGAATTAATAACCGCCATAGTGGCCCACGTAAGAGTGTCACGTTCTGGGATCAGCCTGTGCATATCTGGTTGTAACGGGTTGACATAATTGTGTCGAATACCAAAACATCTCTCGTCAGTCGACATTTTGTTAAACCTCCCTCCACCTTCTCTCAGTTGCAATCATTTCGCCGTGTACATATAAAAAAAAGAAAAATAAAACCTTTATAAAGAGGTTACGCCTGCAAAGTTACAAGTAAGTGGCCAAATTAAGACATAAGTAATTTCTGTTAAATGAAATTCTCCATCAAAACACCCATTACATCCTTTCGAAACAAACACTATCTTGTTCACGTCACATCAATTCAATTTAGGAGGTTACCCATCAGTCACAGTTGTCGTGTTAGGGTTGCCGCCCGCGGGCGACAAAAAAACGCAACGGACCATAAACGCAAAGGTAATTGAAATGTCACTGTGTACATCGATTTGATGGCTCGGTGATCTTGTAACGGGTTGCGGCTATAATGATGTTTATAGGAGTACTAGACGTTGTATTACTGGATGTATGAAATGAGGTTGTATATCGAAATTATTATTAATCAATTTATACATATTTATTTTCACTTCGATCGTAATGTATACGCGGACTTAGATACGTCAATGCAGTTTTGGCATTTGCTAAATGATTGGTAAAGCTAACAGAAAAACAACCAAGTAATTAAACAATATTTATTTTTTTTGCTAACATTAACCATACTTATTAAGAGATTGTATTTAAAATTGGAGGTCCTGAGTGCCATATTTGATGAGAGAGAGGCACTGGCAATGTCATAATACCTTTTCTGCAGCATCTATTCTCAATCGATAAACAATCTCATGGCCTTCATTAATAAACCAACAAAAATTCGCAAAATTAATTCGATTATTTTGTCGTGCGGGTACACAAACTAAAACAATATTGAATGCCCGCAGGTGGCTTAATTTCATGGGTCAGCGGTTCCGCCATGTCTCTAGGCCAAGTTTATTAACAATCCAACTGCCCTAACTTGACTCCCCTTCGTTAAAATATCTCGATGTTCAAAAACAGTTTCGAACTACGAAACTAATCGTGGATTTTGAATAAATTTTCTAGTTTCGGATGAATTAATTTGATCTTATTTCTTGTATTACTAATACAATAAATGTGAAAGTTTGTGAAAATGTACTGATGTTTGCATGTTTATATGTTTGAAGTATACGTAGACGGCTGAGCGGATTTCGATGAAATGTGGCACACGGGTAAAACATGTCCTGGATTAAAAGATAATAATATATTATTATGTTTTAATGATGGCATAGTATGCTACTTTTTATTCTAGTAATATGCTTCCGTGGGAAATTATGGAAATTTTTATTTGGTTGATCAAATAGATGGTACTGGCGTCGTAGTGTTTTAGGAACTTTTTGGCCGGAAAGGCTTTTCACGCGGGCGAAGTTGCGGGCTACACCTAGTCTTGTATAATTCTTAGTGCGTCATACTTGCAATACTTTAGAGTTCCATTAGAGGTGGGTATAAAAACTACTTAACTCATAACATAGTGTAGGTTTAATATTCATTCATATTAAACACGTCGATAAAATCTCATTTTTACCTAAACCACCTATGAAGGCTGTCTTTCGATTGGAACGCCTGGTATTGCAAAAATACGGATTTGGCCCTGGAGTCGGACCTTACTTCAACTAACATCATTGCAATGGGGAGTTGAAATACAATATATTGCATGCAATTAATGGTAAATGTTAAAATATAAAATAAAATATCTTGTAAAAATACAAACGCTAATCAAAGAATTTTTCTTTCATACTGAATATACAACGAATATAGAAATTGTTTTCAATGCTGAATATACACCGACTGACTTTAAAACACTATTCAGTGAAACGAGTCACCACGGAGGGTTTTTAACGACTACAGTGAAGTATGGAATGGTAATGGTCCACTAAATGCATGACAGCTCATATTTAGATATCTAGACAATTTAATAGGTATTCTTCGTCCAGCAGAATCAAAAGAATTATATAAAAATTCAGTATCATAGAAATAAGTCTTACACTTCCATTTATTAAACCGCAGAAAAGTTTGCTTACTGAAGTTTATGTGTCTATCCAATTTTATACATGCCTTTGTACCTGTCCCGTAATCTTTGGACATTAAACGAGGCATGAAATCAAAATATATATAGTAATACAGTAGTAAAAGGCTGGGTTAACTCGTAAAAGCATTGTTTTATCGTGATTTTATGATTGCAGTTTATAACCAACATATATTATTCTAGGCGAGGCCGGACTTTTTATTGTGATAATCTTTTCCTAGCTCGTTGCTTTAGATTACGTGGAACTATGAGGTTCTAAGCAAGAGCAGCATCATTTCTTTTATGGTCTTTCTTATAAATAGTACTAGTAATATAGATATTGTTTGGGAATCATCATCATTGATAATAATAATATAAAATTAAGAATTACTTAAACAATAATAGCCTGTTATTTCTATTTAAATGATTTAGACAGCGTCGACCGTTGGAGGTCGTTTTGAGACATCTTTGATCACTATAAAGACAAGTACGAGAAGGGCTAATCCGGCTACACGACATATATCCTATAATATAGTATAGAACTGGCTGTTACGTATGGATTCCATACATAATATATGATTTGGTCAAAACGACCTCCCCTCCCTCCTTCCTCTACCCGGTAGACTAGTATGACAAAAAAATTTAAGTAAAATAAAATACCCGAAATGACAACCCAAGACAGAACAGTTTTGCGCAGAATTATTAGAAGACCCGACTCCATATAAAGTGTGGCTGAACAGAGATGATGATGATGATTTGGTCACAACGTTTGTATTTAGTCTAATTTTTACTCTGAACTGTACACGTTATTATAAAATTAAAATTTTTACAGCAAAATAAAGCAGTGGTTCTAGTGTTTCAATTATTTTATCATTTTTATTCCAGACTCATAAAAAAGGGTTCATGATTTTTTCGAAATTCGCAAATTTACATTCCTCATAAATTAGAATGTGTAATTAATTTAAGCCACGTGTTTTGATACTTTTATACAATAACATAATTAATTTGGGTTTTCGGGTCACGAACGCGTCAAGGTATAAAGGTCATAAAAGAGAAATTAGTTCATATGATACAGAGGTGGCGCGTCAAGTTATTCCATAGTCAAACTGTTACGATTTATTATTTCATATATTCGTAACTTTATTGCCACGGAGTACGGTTCATAGTCCTTTTGAGCATGTTGTAATTTTAGTCATACGCCATATGCACTTATGTCTTTTATAATTTTCGAGGTGTCTGGAGGTTTTTTATATAGCGAATTTAGCAAATAAGGTTATGCATATTTTATGTGAAGATAACCAGGGAAATAAAATAGCATAATATTTTTTATAATTCAAAATTCTAGTTAGATTCATGATAGGATTAAGCGGGCTCTTAATTTTATAGAATAACATTTTTCTACGCATTTCATAGTATAACACTGACAGAAAATCCATCCATCCTGTCGTTCCCCCAATGCTGAGGATCGTGACCGCTGCAGGCTGGGTCTATAGAGTCTATAAGCGCCCTGCATCTAGTTCTATCATCGGCGGCGTGAATTGCATCGTGCAGCTTGAGTTGCAAAGGTTTAGTGATTTGTTCACTCCGTTTAGCCGGTGGTCTCCCACGAGAGCACTTACACCCTACTTTTCCCGTCAATTTCATTTTTTCGAGGCTGTCGGTTTTGCGAGCTATATGTCCAAAGAAAGAGAGAATGCGTTTTCCTGCAGAGTGTCGAGAGCCGACTGTGTATACGAAGTTCTTGCAGTATTGACAAAAAATAGCTTATGCTTATATTCGTTGAGGTTAGCAAAGTGGAATCAATTATGACTAGAGAAAAAGAAACCTTACAAATTCGAATAAAAAAACTAAACGGCAAGTCGAGAATTGCCAATATAGCACAAAATAATCGTACTATGCGAACGAACCTACAATGGCATCAAAGTATCACTTTTGTGTGTTGCGGAAAGTAATTAGTTCCCCAATCTTTTGTCGATAAAGGCTGCTATCGGTAAATAAATTCTGGTCAAAGAACTGAGGAATGGCAGCGAGCTGCGAGTATTAAACGAGAGATCTAATTAGACTCTTTGACACGTTTTCTGTGTGCAATAAAGACTATTTTACAACAAGTGAAAATGTAAGCGCAGTATATCTTTTTTGCTATTTTTTGTTAGCGGTTGTGTCTGGGTGCTTAGGTCTTACATCAACCGTTAAGGAACAAGATTTTTCTCAGTCATAATAAGATGATCTTGAAAGCTTATCATGATTTCTTGTGTTTACGTGAATGTTAAATATTGAAATAAAAATTGTAGCATTGTAAAATGTATGTAGGTAGATTTTATTTTTGACTTTTTTGATAACCTACACATCAGTCACCCCCGTGACCATGAAGGCTGCGAAGTCTTAGAAACGTCGGGTGAAATTATAATAAAAAATCCGAAAAATTGTTTTATTTAAAAACTTATTTTCATCTAAAATATAACAGATCTAAAGGTAACGCTGACCACGAAAGAATAAAACGATAATCCAATTACAGTTAGTCTTAATTAAAATTAAAAATATGATCCTGTTGAAATATCCAAATAATAAATATTTCGTCTAAATTATGTTAATGTAATTAATTTTATCTCATTTGTGTAAAGGCAAGTGTCGAAAGTAGGCCAACATGTTTGGGCAAAGTGGCCACATTGCCAAGCCTCGGACCCTCTCGAGACCTCTTCACTCCCGCAAAATACTACCAACTTAACAAAATTTACACACTTTACATAAATAATTAGGAGAACATGATTTTTATTTTCGTTGATGTTGGCTTCGAACAGAGTAACCAAATAGAAATTTAAAATATTTTTAACTACATAATTTAAAACATAAAAAAGAAATAATAATGCCATCGACCATCTTACACAGAAAAGATCAATTCACATATAATTCGATTGTTAAAGCAAGCGATAATTCACAAAGAATACACAAATAATTTTAGAAATGTCAGAGATACGCACCCTTGGGTCTTGAACCTCCGGACATTTGTCTCGGCAGCCCGATCCACACCCAACTAGGCTATCGCCGCTTTTGAACTGGTATTACATTTATTAAATGACGTCAAACCTCATACAAAAGGTCTCTTAGCTTCTGATACACTTGATTTTTCTCAAAAACGCCACGACGGAAAATATCACCGTTAACCACATTGCGGATTTGTTCCTCCTATTATCTTCTTAGATAAGCCACTTGCGGGGAAAAATGGATATGGGAATTGTCTGACATAAAACCTTTAGATTTCCTACACGATATCGTCGGTGTTTTGGTAAAACAAAGATTTTTATAAATTCACGGTCAAGACAAAAGTTTGAACGGAATGCCGGTCGCCAAAATTTTGTATTCGTTTTGCGTGCGAGATATGACTATGCTGAGGTCTCGGATTCAGTCCCTAAATTGGGTTAATTGATTTGGTTTTTCTGAGCAGGCCGGAGACTAGAAATGTGGTTAGGAAATGATAATAGGCTGGTTCCTACATAGGATGTAACATAGATCATTTTAATTGAACCGTAATTACTTAACATCCATTACAATTCTTAGTCATGTATAACAAACTCTTTTTAATGCAAGCGGTTCTTTTAATTTCGCAAAAGATTTCCACAAAATAATTCGTATCAATAAACTTTTATTGTAACACGCCAGTGAACGGACTGTAAATATCAACAATGAATTCATTCTTAACATTATTCTCAACAATTATTCAAGCAATAAAGGCGCATACTCTTGAAACTGCAAAAAAAGATTAATAAAATGGCCAAGTTTATCTTTACATTTGCCCTGGGACCCGTAAAGTGGTCTAAATGGATGAAATTTGTCAAGAAGTTAAGACGTAAATTATGGTGTCCATTGCTGAATGGTGGGGCGTGACGTCACTTATCAGTAATGAAGATTTATTTATACGTCTGTTTGTATGTAATGTATGATTTTTCGGTATTTATGCTGACTAGTATCTCTAGGAGGGATTCATGCATGTATAGTATAGTATTTGCATTATAGTGTAGTATAGTATTTGACCTGCATGACCTAGACTTCCACCTGCAAGGTGGACGGACTAATTGATAAAGATCGCAGGAACATGTTGGATCCAGGCCACTTTCGACAGGTCTGTCTGGAAATCTTTGGGCGAGGCCTATGTTCAGCAGTGGACTTTATGTGGCCGATGATGATTCGTAGCGAAGTTAACGGATTTAATTTCATGAGATGATACCATTCGTCAAAAAAAGACACGTGTTTAATTTTTCAATACATTTAGAGACATCCTTGTCTGTGATTACACGATTTGCTATCCGAAGCTTACACAATGTTCACGCTGTCGTGTTTTAGTTCCAAATACCTACGCTCACGAGGCGTTGTTAATACTTTCATAAAAAAAAATTAAACAAAACTACTACGCTAATGAAACTATAGCAATACAATAGTCAATTCGTACTAGGGGCATCTACTGACCCTGATTTTTATGTCAGACTCGGTTTTCCTCCCGGCTTCGCCCGCGTGAAGAAATTTTCCTGGGTAATTTTTTTCCGACTTTCTTGATATGTATCGTTATATTTTGACCAAACTACACAACATCATTATAAATTGTAGCGTATGTATTGTTCTGATGTATAACCAATATCATTGTAAAGTTTCATCCAAATTCGTTCAGTAGTTTTTTCGTGAAAGAGGAACAAACATACATACATCCGTCCTGACAAACTTTCATATTTACAATATTAGTAGGATTATTAAATGGTAAAAAATTTACCAAAACCGTTATTTAAAGCGAGATATACTTAATATAAAAATTAATTATGCTTAAAGCCATAAAAATTTACCCAAACGTATAAAATAAAAAATTTCCCGCACGCTAAAACAGTAAATTCTAGTTTAAAATTTGCTGTGCTCATTTGCATTTAATTGTACGAGGTCTTTATACTTGATCGTTGTGAATTATTTGCGTAATTAGAAAACAAAATCCATATTTTAATGTGACATTATACTGTGGTTTACTCCTAATGTCTAATGTCATTAATTTTCATAGTAATCGCGATAGAAGGTACATTTGGTCAGAACTTATAACTATACTGCTGTGACTAAATTAATGGCATTATTTATCGCGTTAATAGATACAAATCGTACAAGAGTATCATGATAATAGTATAATAGTCTTAAAAGTATGTAAAGCCGTCTGACCTGCGCCTAATCCCACTCCGGTCAGAACAGAAAGTGCACCACACTTGTGCACTATATTATCTTTTGCGTACCTAGTTGATCTCCGTTGAGATTTACTATTGTGGCCGAAATTGGGCTACGACAGATTCATTCATTCAATGTTCCACATTCATCCAATATCTAACGCCTTGCAAATATGTTAAACATTCAGAAACTCCCAAAATAAAACACTGCATTTATCCGGAAAACTGTTATTTTTTTGAGTTATTACTCGCACTGCGTAGCTTTTAGGCGACGAACATTTATTTGGATATATCGCGTTTCTCGCTCTGTCATAAATTAGAAATATTTGCTACTGTTTCGGGGTTGCGTTTTGACTATTGTTCACTGTGCTTTAATATTTACTTCTTTGATCGTAGATTTTATTATGCAATAGGGTAGACTTTTTTGATTTTGTATATTATTTTGTATGTAACAGAAAATATTATGAAGTATTATTGTGAGTAAGAACGGGGGCGTGGCAGGTTATTAGGGTTATTGCGCTATTATTTTTTCACCCACCAATAATTTTGGTCAGTGACACTCGGTGACGTCACAGTTTGCTATTAGGTATTCTTATTTGACCGCAACCCTTTCCACCTACTTTCAAAGCTTTATAACTTATTTATTATAGCGCGGATTTAGATTTTTTTTAGATTTTGGAGGATATACATTTTTGATAAGTGTATTTTAAAAAAGTAGTCAACTACTCTATTGTAGATACAAACAAGTTACTCACCTGCTAAGTCTCACGTCTATTTGAACATTTAGAACCACAACCACAGTCATAAATTCAAATTATAAATTGCTACATGGCATTATAATGCTCTGAACACTGATTGGATTAAGAAACATATACTTAATATAATACATTCCCTATAACATTAGCTAAAATGTCACAAGCCAAAAACTATATTTTGCTGGTGGTAGGATATATTTCATATCTGTCCGGATAGCGACTACCGCACACAAGGTGTTAAAGCCCGCCATAGTGGCCCACGTAAGTGTGATGCGTTCTGGGATTAGACTGTGTATATCCGGTTTCAACAGGCCGGCATAATTGGGTCGGCTGTCGAGGGGTAATCATTTCTGGTAAGTCGACATTCTATTTGACCCCATTCCAATTACCATTAGGTGCAGTGGGGTTACAAAGCCATGCACGTAAAAAAATCGTCCATATTCTGCAGAAATATTTCAACAATATTAATAGTACTTAGATATACTTTCATATTAGAGACATTAACTCAAAATTATTGAAAAAGCGACCACCAGATTCATTCTCACTTTATCGAACAAAATGCAAACATTTATCCATCAATAATTAAAAACAAACTTCAACTCAACCTCCTAATCCTTAACCCTCATTAAACGCTTGTAGCCGGAGAAAATTCAAAAGGAAATTAGTGGCGAGTAGTAAATTTCCTGTTGACATAATTAAGTTTGCTCTTTGTGAAGTTGTGGAACTTTTAATGGGCCCCGGCGACTTGACATTATTCTTACCGTCGTCAGGTTAATATTGTGTCCTTGTAAAATGATACTACGGCCTTATAAAAGAAAGGTTATTTTTAATTTTTATCATTACAGATGTCGAGAGTAAAATTATTTGATCCGTTCGGAAAACAATCTTAAAAATCGTTGACAAAAATTAATTAACAATTAAACTTATAAAGATGTTAAGAAAATCGATAATACTCCTTAAAAGTAAATATTTTGCATACAAAAAGGCAAACAAAATAATTACGCTTAACACAAACACAAAATATATGAACTACAGCTGTTGTGGTATTCATTATCTGCTTAGTATTGCTCGTGGATGCGCTCGCGCGCGACTTTTTCTACGATAAACATTTTATGGCAGGATATATTGTTCATTTTAATATGTAATGATTTCTTATGTTTACGCGAATGTTAGACATTATAGTAAAACTATTTTGCGGATTTTATTGCGGTTTTTTTTGCTATAATTTTCTCCTCACGTTTCGAAGACTTGCAGCCTTGGTGGTCACGGGGCGGACTAAGGTGTTGGGTCATCCGAAAAGTCAGTTACAATATCTAACTGAAAATTATAATATAAAACCCGCGATAAAATATGCAAAATATTTTTACTTTATTTTTAATATGTATTTATTTGAGTATTTTAGTAGTTTATTTTTTGTTGTTATGGCTTGTCAATTCTTCCAGTCTATTTTAATGGCCTTATTAATGCATCTGCTTTCTTATATCTTAACCACTCCATCAGGTCGACTGGTAGATTAGGTCCATCGTACACCATGTATTAAGTATTAATTTAATTAATAAATATACGATCTTCGGCTACAATACATTATTGACCCCCCTGCGGTTGTAGCGATAACGCGATTTTTCGCCGCGAAAAAAGGGTACAACATTTAGCTATATCACTATTTTATCCCATTAACTATAACAACAATATTGAAATAACTATTTTGCGATCTTTAAAAAAAAGGTACAACATTTAGCTATATCACTATTTTATCCCATTAACTATAACAACAATATTGAAATAACTATTTTGCGATCTTTTGTTCATGTTAATGTGTTGTGTTATTACTAGATGAAAGGACAAACAAAAACACTTTCGTAGTGTATTGCGACTTAAAGGAATATTGTTTTAGAGCTTGCTTAACATAACATATCCTACAAGAAGTTTATTCGTTTACTTATTGTGTGTAAGATCAAGTAACAAACATTTTATCCACGATTACTTTTTGCTCGCGGCTTCGTCTGCGTAATAAAGTTTTCCGGGATAAAATTCCCGCAAAATATTTTCCGGTATGAATTCAGATAAAAAAACTACCGCCTCGGTGGCGTAGTTGTAATGCTTGCGTGGTACAAGTACGACTATTGTGCTGAGGTTATCAGTTCAATTCCCGGATCGGGCAAAGTGATATTTGGGTTTTTCTACTTAGTATTAGCAAGGAGTCTGGTCTTTGTGCCCGATATGGCGATAGGCTCGCGCCCTATCACATCATGAGACGGAATACACTGTGAAAAGCGGGTGCCCTGGTTGCGCCTCTGCATATCCCTTCGGAGATAAATTCGTGATGTGTGTGTGTGTATTTTAAAAGAAAACTTTAAACCTAAGCACTCATTCGTCGAGTACAGTACTAAAAAGCCATCCAGAAACTAATAGGACTAAATAAATACCAATCATCTAAGTAAATAAAAAGATTCAGTGAATTTAAAATTTAACCCACTTTCGTGAAGTGTATGTAATTTTAGACATAAACAGAGTTTAAGTAGGTAATGCGACGCTCTGAAATGCGGACCCTTTAAAAATTCAGCGTGGCTTCATAGACGGAACGAGGCGGGTCAACGCACTGCGGATTTTAAGACATTCAGAAGTTTGCATTACAGATACTTATTTTAAATGTTTAAAACTGGAATGGAAGGATTAAGGGTGGACAGAAATAAAGCTACATTTATCAACGGACTGAACTAATCATATATTTCTTTCAAATTTACATTTTCGGTTCTTTGAGTGTTCTCTGAGGCTGCAGCGATGAAGTGACCATATAACTCGATTCGACCATTACAACTATTTGGAGACCGCATTAATGCATATTTTAGTACCTATACGTTCTGACAGGTTCCCATTGTCAAGTTACGCTTCTGAAAGTTTGATTTTTATATTTCGGACAAAATTAATTTGTAGCAAAAAGTACAACACAAACAAATTTTAATTGAAGTTGTCAACCCGTCTCATTTTTATATTCATTCATAATTTGTTTAATGGATTTTATCTGATAATTGAAAAAAATAGTTAGGGTGTAAAAGAATTGACAATCACAATAAGAATCATAATAAAATAAAAATAGACAATGCGGTGATACCTACCTAGGCGAACCGTGAATTTTGTTATCCAGTGTGTCTGAGTACGAGCGAGAAAAGCGTCGTATTTATCTCAACTTCAGTTGACATTTATTCTTAAAAATATACCCTTGAAATAACTAAGCTTCCCTACTTTTATAACAATGAATAAATTTGGAGGTCTACCATTTGTAATTTTGAGTGAATTTTGTGAACTCCGAGAGCCTAGCTCAAAGACTAACTGGCGGGAAACGACCTAATTTAAATATTACGTAGGACAACAACCTTCGTATACGATGTTTTGAATCCTTGTAATTTCTGACTAGATTCTATTGTAAAGATTTCGATGGTAATTCTTGACTGGTATGATTAAAATTATATTTGTGTTTAAAAAAAATAGTTGCACGGTTCCACTTGTGTAAACACACTTTTTCCAGAAAAAAAATGGCACCGTGTACTAATTCAAGACAAATAGAATATAATGAAGTAAAGTTAATAGTTTAGGCTATATTCTATCTGCATGACAAATTTCGTCCAATTCCATCTGTGTATTCTTCTATTAATTTCAAAAATCTTTCATAAACTTACATAATTACTGAGAATACTGCTGTTATTTAAAATATTATATTTCGAGATGAAATTTTATAAATCTTGAGATAAGTCACCCCTTACGACGTGCTCGAGATAACTAAGGTTTCTTAAGCTGCACACAGCTTCAACAAACCCATGTTATCATAACACAAAGTAACCTATGTGTTTTTAAAATTCCAAGCAAATAATTTACAGAGCGACAAATGTCCGACTTAAAATCTAGGTAAGACTTAGTGAAGGAAAATATGCCGTTCGCACTTAACGACCGCATTAAGTAATCAATGTTAATGAAAAGATTTCTGCGCCAAATAAAAATACCTTGAGTAAATAGTTAAAGGACGCGCAAAGAGGGCAAACACGTTCGGATACGAGAAAAGTCCAGACAAATATGTTTTGGGATCTGCTTGAGGTGGTTTAGTAACTAGACCAGGTTTGTTATATGGTTCGAATGTTTACTTAGGAATCAGGGACAGACTATTTTTAACGATGGATTAATAATGATAAAATGGTAGTAAAAGTGTGAAGCTATGTCAAGTCTGAATGATCGGGAGAAGGGACGACTTCTTACTTCATGATGCTTGTTGTACGAATAATACGTACGACTGATGAGTCGAGCTGGCCAGTTCTTGCTTTTGATAGAATATAATACTAGTAACCTAATAGATAATCAATTTCTTGAAATATATTAAATAACTTGCAATTATAAGACTTAACATTAAACCCACGACAAACGCAGTGTCGTAACACGCAATGCGTCAGTTTCATATGGTGTTGCTACCGTTTTAGACTGTCAAGTAAGCGGGTCGCTCTCCTTTTTAATTTAAATTTATAAAAAACAAAAATTAGTGATAAATATTAATGGCAATTAAATGCAATATCGTGAAAGCAAAGGCTTAGTGAGGACGAAAATGAATGAAATAAAGAACATAAAATTAATTTAAAGACGTAAAGCACTTGTCTATTGAAACGTTTTGGCGTTGTCTCTGCACCGTCTATTGAACGAGTAACTTCAGGTTAATGCCTCGTTAACAATTGAAAATGAAACAAAAAGTACAATTAATCAGTTATAGTGGAAACTTAACGGCCATTCTTTTGGACTGAGTGAAAAAAACTTACAATTTTATTAAAATATTGCCCTTTTTATTACACCCCTTGTTATGGAATATATTGTTTTTAAATGAATTTTTTGGGATGCAGAAGTAGAGATATTTGTAGTCACGAAATGTCTTGAAACGGAGCTGTAATTTATATATGAATGGATCCCTCCTAGCCGAACTTCGGCTACGGCGTCCAATTTCAATAAGATTAGCCAGGTACGCAAGAAATTATTACCGAAGAAAGGCCAGGAGCAGGACCCACTTTCTTTCGTGCTTTCTGAAGCATAAGGCTATTAAACTGCCAACTTTCTGACCTTTAGCTGCGACTGACTAATTTTAAAGATGGAAAAACCGAGTCACCATAATTTATGGCCCGACCCGGGATTCGAACCCAGGACATCAGACGCCAAGGCGGCCTCTAATTTCCGTTTCTGGGCAGTCCTCGCGCTTTTCCTAAAGTGAAGTGCCTTCATGTCCATTTGTATCAAAAAATAATTATTATCAAATATAGTTCATCAAAATATAAAAAAATCACCTTTATTTCCACATCAGTACCGAGCAGTAATTACCTCCATTCCATCATATTTATTACCCGAAAACTTCATACATGCTTTTATATCTGACATTATTATAAAGGAAATGTTGAAAAACACCGGTTATCGTAATAAATTTGCACTGAAGAATGACTGTAAACCGTAAACAGCGATGTTAACCCGAATTTAATTAAAATTAATAACTGATACGGTTTGAATGCCCTTTATAAATTTTACAGGTATATTTATTTGTTTGCGCTGTACATGATTTTAACGCAAATATTTTTATTCGAAATAATATTGTTTAAATAATATAAAAACTTGATTTAATTATTTTGCGTACAATAGCAATGAAAATTAACCAATATTATATATTATTCATTTCATAAACTAAAAAGTTACGTTGTACATGTGTAAAAACTAAGTATATTTTTATTGTATTTTCTCTGACAGTTATTACGACAATTTATTTGAGATAACTTTTCAAGTTACCCACTGGTGTTCCTTTATCAACTTATGTTACAAACATTTACTAAATCGATTAAAATAATAAAATTGATTAAACCTAATTGATTTAACTTGATTTTGAATAAGTAAATAAAAGAAAACTATCTAAATCATCAGCGACAACGTTTTAAATATAGTTTCTATAGAATTTACATTACTATTTTATACGATTTCGAAGTCAGGTAACAATTATGAGAATATTAACAAATAAATTATATTTATTGGAAAGATTAAGTCCCTGGGATTGAAAATATTAATTAGAATAAATTTATGAAAAGGCAATTAATTTAGGCAGGCACTTGATAACAAATATATTAAAATATATCTTAAGTCAAGGGTAGGCAATTTGTAATTTGTGCTCATACAGTTTCCGAAAATTATTTTTATTTATTTATTACACTTTACTGTACACCAGAGATAAAAAATAATAGAAAAAGAAAAGAAAAAAGTACAAATGGCGGTCTTGTCGCACAAGGTAAGTATTTAAATTACTGTAATACTTAAAAACTATCAGTAATATTAGGAAAAAACATTATACTGAAAGGTTTTTTTAACTTAGGAAACAGGGCAGTGCATTTCCGTATCATTGGAATAATATTAATCTAAATACTAAGGCTACATAAATTCCAAAGTTATTTACTCATTCAAAAACTACATCAAAATTCCAAAGAAAATTCATAACAGCCTCAAAGGACGCAAATCAGATAAAATTTACAGAAAACTGTTTTAATCTTCAACTTCAAAGTGATTTTGTCTGACCTATTGCGATTTTACTGAAATTAATGTAAAATCATTCAGATGGAAAAGAAACTTTGATATTAATGAAATATTTACTTATTAAGCAAAACTTTGTTATTTGATTCAGAACTTGAAATTTTATCATATAAATGGAAATGTCAATGATTGAAGAGATAGCTTAAGTATGGAATGCCTTCTCGATGTCTGCACTTTGAATTATAATTCCTGAGGTGCGTGGTTCATCGATCGTGGCTTACCTACATGGATATGATATATACTACAGCAGCAATAATTTGCAGCATGTCACTAGAAATGTAAGCTTGATGAATGTTTATCCTACAGAATGTCGAGACGAGCAAGCAGATTACCCGATAATACCTACGACTTCGTAAACAGCCGTTAGAAAGTGACAAAAAATACGACACGACAGTCCATATCGTCTCATTATGATTGGTCGAGAGGCTAACATGTGACTCGCGCGTTGGACTCTTGACCAATCAGAATCCACACAATTAAGCGACGCGGACTTACGTGTCGTGTTTGTTATAACACACTCTAGGGGGGTGGAACATTATATTATAATCTGATTGACATGGCAGTAAAATCACATTATGGAACAGAAATATAATAGACTACTGAAAGTGACTAAATTATAACCTACCTCTTCATGGTTAAAGACGTGGGGATGGTTTTATCTGAAATATTTATATAGATTTATACAATAGATAGATATGCGTTCCGCTCCATAAATTAAATTACTTGACCATTTAATAGTTTACGTGGAAATGACCTATTTCGTTGTTTGCGTGAAATTAATGTTGAAAACGACTCAAACCCATACGATGGCCTTTTTTCCAATAAATCAATTATTGATAAAATTTAAAAATCGACACCAGAAATATTCCGGTGCATTATCTACAACTCTTCCTTTCTTATTTTTATTTATGTTTATATTTTAATGGTATAAGACCAGCATATGGGTCTATGTACCATTTAAGAGTAAGTCAATGGCACAATTTAAAAAATACTACAAACACATAATGAAACGAAATAGAAGTGGAGGATTGAAGGTGATGTATACAATCAGCAGTCTTTCATGTATATTAATTTACTGTAGTTACTAGGAAATATCCTTAGTAGAAGTAGAAGAAGTAGTAGAAGTGATTATGTATCTAAAAGCTTTGAAGCCTGAAGGTTATCTCGTACGGCAATATATCGTTATTCTACAATGTTCCAACGTCGTTTATAGTACTGAACTATTATCGAATTGTTCAAATCAATTATAGTTTCTGAGTAACTTGATAGCTTTATTATTTTCCAACTGGAACTGACAGCTCAAGAACTTTTCTTTCATCATTCGTTCTACCAGTTTTAGGGTTAATAGTAGCATTAAGCCCATTTTGACTCAATCAGTCAAACAGCTTAGAATAATTCTCTTCAGTCTCAACATTTTTAGGCCACAGTGAAATATTATAATTAATTTGTTATAGGAAGTCTGTGACAAAAGATTTTAGGCCTCCATTAGATGCCTTTATTGCGATAATTTCTCACCACGGTCGTCCTTTCTAAACTAAAACAATGGACAAAAACAATAGCCGTGAAAATAATGACACTTTACTTGAGACTGTTTATTTATTATCGATTTGTATTTGAAAACAGATTCCTCTTTAATTTATTAAATAAAATATTTTGATTTTTGTACAATAACATAGGAATCGAAAATTAATTTGATAATTATAAATAGACTACATTAATCATTCATATTAATTCTATATTAAAACAAATTATATTATTAGAAAAAGACGATAGCCTAGTTGGAAGTAAAATGGACTGCCAAGTCGAAGGTCCGAAAGTCCAAAACCCAAGAAAGAAGAGTAAAACTTCAGACATCTTTAAAAAGTTATGTGTGTATTCTTTGTGAATTATCACTCGCTTTAATAGAGAAGAAAAATATCGTGGAGAAACTTGTAAGCCTGAGTTCTCTATTAGAATTGGAAGGTATGTAAAGTCTGTCAATCCCCACAAGGCCAACGTGGTGGATTAAGGCTTAAGCCCTCTTTGTCGTAAAGTAGGCAGGAATCTCAAATACCAGGTTTTAGATAGCGGGTATTTCACGTGAAACGTGGATCACTGGTAAAAAGAAATGTTTATTGTATTTATACCGCAATTTTCACACCAAAACTCCAAAAAAACTAAATATAAAAATAAAAGTAATCTGCTAATTAATTTTCCACCCATGAAATTCAAATAATATATTTATTCACACATATTAGTAAATCAATATTGTGAATATTGAACCCAATGTCTATTCGATTGCAAAGGAAATATCTCTTGAATGATTTATAAAAGGAAACGCCTGAGATTAATTGCGGGCGCCGATGCGATGAAACAGTAAATGGACTAAATTGGATGTGGAAAAGAAAAGAACGCTTCAGGGGAGCGGTGAGTTCTAATTAAAGTATCTAAGTCTGAAGCTTAGCAGGTTTCTAACTAAACAAATTGATATTCAGAGAAACTGTTCATCAGTTAGAATCACTTGCAGGAAACTTTAGAATTAAAGAACTTATTCTAGAATTTAATGGATACTATTTATACAAACATTCAGGCTCGCATATTTATTTAGATTTGCTGGGTCAAATAATAGGACTCTTGGGCTTGGCCAACAAGCAATTATCATATTTCTACGTTATACTAAGAGAGCAACGCAATTATACTAAGAGATGTAAAGATTTCATTGTCAGGCAAGTCAACTGGTTACTTTCTGTATTCAAATTAATAAATAACACACATTTCACGCCTTTAACCCTGAAGGGGTAAGCAGGTAGGGCACCCACTTTTCACCATAATATTTTCCATACCATAGTATGATAAGTGGCGAATCTACTGTCGTATCGGGTACAAACAGACATCAGGCTGATATTTATCAGCAAAACACAAAATCACTTTGCCTGGGATTCAAACCTACTGAGGCAGTGGATTAATATGCTCGTTTTACCGTTTGATTTTTGAAATTAGAATGTATAAATTGTCCTATCACTTTATAAGACATAAACTCGGCAATTGTAAATGCAATAGATGCATCTTTGACATCATTCAGTGATAAAAGTGTGTGTTTTCCTTCATCATAGTAATCTGTTATATTTCCAACTCTGATTGGAAAAATGAGGGTTTCAGTGGTCCCAAGCGGCGTCTGTAATTCTTGTTCCGGGACGCCCAACACTATTACTGGTACGGGATAACATAATAAGATCTGTTGTTTGTCTCGCTGTGATGTTGTTTACTGGTTGTTGTCTGTTAGGATTTGTTATTTTCAAGTTTTTACCGCTGTTATATTTGTTGTTAAAATGCTGACACGCGTCCAACTCGTGTTCGGAGATGGGAAACATAGTGTACAATTTAAATCGTTTTTATTTTAAACTCGTGACTGCTCTAAAATGATTTCAATCTGATGCACATCAACGTTCTGTTTTTAGAATAAATATTCATATTTGTATATTTCTAGATTTTATAGTAGTCTTCAATTAATGTTTCATTACAGATGTTCCGTTAAAGGCAGATTAAGCTTAATAATTGGAGGTGCCATGTAACTGGGCCTCAAAAAGGAATGCACAAGGTTCAAGGAATACACGTCTTTCCTTTACGATGTTGCTCAGGCGACGCAAGCAGTCCCGGCGATGGCATCGCTGCCAATACACGACGCGGACGCAAAGAGCACTTGAATCACTCCGAAATTACGTCAAGAACAGCAACGCACAAGCGTTCAGTCTAATAAGCGGTTACAAGTGCGTTAAATCTGTTCGGTAGTTTGAATTTATCGCGTTCAGAATTACAAACATACAAAGTAAATGAATCCCTTCTAGCCGAATGTCGACCACGGCGGCCAATCTCCACGGAGATCAGCCAAGTACGCAGGATATATTATAGTGCACAAGTGTGTGTGCAATACACAGGTGCACTTTCTGTTCCTTCACTCTCATAGTTCGGTGAGACGGCAATCCGACATTACCGGAGTGAGATCAGGCACAGGAGTTAGGACCAACGACGTTACGTGCTTTCCTAAGTACGGGGATATCACACCGCCAACTTCCTGACTCCCAGCTGCGACGGAGTAATTTTTAAGATGGAAAAACCCAGTCAAAATTATTTTGGCCTAACCCAGGATTCGAACCCAGGACCTCAGCGCGGTAGTCGTACTTGTACTATGTACAATTATAACTACGCCACCGAGGCAGTCAACAACATACAAAGTACAAACGCGGCGGGGGATTTAATTTTTATAATTTGTAAGGATAATTTAAATTATCTTAAATTTGATAAAATCGAGATGCATTTTTGGTTACTTAGTTTTTCTTCTTACATAAAAATATTCAAAGGCTTATTATTCAAACATTACATAAATAGCTCGATACACTGACATCTTGAGAATTGGTCTAATGAGGAAGTTTTGGCCTTCAAAACGTTCAAAACTTGACGTTTCAAAAATCAGCTCATCGCAGCAACTATAACAGCGGTAGTATTCACATTTCACATGCCGGTCCGCAAAAAGAAAAAACAAAATAATATAAACAAATATTCCTTAGAGGCTACAAAAATGTCACAAACTTAATATCATATTAAATATCTTAAGTTACGCCAGTGGTTTTGTTAAATAAAGTGGTAAATACGTCTTGTAGACGGTAAATAGCTAAGGAAGAAGATTTACACTCGAAAACGATAACTTTGCAGTCAATAAAATATTAAACTTCAAATAACAGCCTTAAGACAATCTTTATAAAGGTCTCATTGAACGGTAAAGCCATTATGAACTGAACAATTAAGTTTGTTCGTAACCTCTTAGCGTCGGGAGGGTGTATTCAGTGGTATTAATTTTAAAAAAGTTTGTTGAAAAATGTCACCTTAAGGAGTCAAGTCCGTCAGGAAATGTGCTGTGGTAAGGAAATTGCATGACCACGATTCAACTCCGGCAAATTCTGCATTTTATTTCATATTTTGCATGTCAGGTTTATGTCTCAGGAAAGCGTTAGTTAATAGTATTCATAAGCTGGTTTCTTTTTCTCAGTAAAGGTATTTTTTGAAGAGTCAAAAATTGTGACTGAGTCTGAATATGTTTCACCAGCTTAGCCCCCCCCCCCGTGACCATGAAGGCTGCAAAGTCTTCGAAACATCGGGTGAAAACTAAAATATAGAAAACCGTGATAAAATCCGGAAAGTAGTTTAATTTTAATGTTTCACCAGGTTACTTATCTAGATACATAACTGCCTTCAAAATTATACCGCATTGTCTTACGAGAGATACGCCAGCTGATCGCGATGTGCCACATGATATCTTTCTACGACAACTGTTTTGCCATGAACAGTGTAGACCTACAATTAAACGGTGTTGAAATATGAAAACATGACACGCTTTTATGCTCGAAGGGGTAAAGGCACACCAAAGGGACTGTTCGCCATGTGCCTTCCGTACCATGATCAAGGGCGTCGCCAAGGGGGTCAGGTAGGGGCAGCTGACCCCCTGCCACCAAAGACATTCCTAATATTCCGTGGGACATGTGCTCTCGACTTTACCTACAATTCATACTTTTCTTATTCTCTATATCAACTTGCCCCACCCCTAGGCCATCGGCTAGAGATGCTCTTGCACACGATGTGATAAGAGGCGAGTATATCAGACACAAATTCCAAACTCCGTGCTGAT
Organism: Manduca sexta; assembly: GCF_014839805.1. NCBI lineage: Eukaryota > Metazoa > Arthropoda > Insecta > Lepidoptera > Sphingidae > Manduca > Manduca sexta. Next base: position 8,699,156 of record NC_051135.1, on the reverse strand, counting down.
CAGAATAAACAATACCACCTTCCCCGAACCGGAATTCGAACCTGGGATCTAAGAGCGCTGTCGTACCGCGAAGGTAATAAAAAAACCACCGGAGCCGACCAAGTCCGGTCAAGTACAAATCAGACTTTTCAACAGCAGATTTTATCCCGTATTAAAATAGATTTGATAATTAATTTTATTAGGCAATGTCAAACTTGTAGTTAACCATAACTTTGACGGGTCAAATCAACCGCAAACTAACGACCCAAGAATCCTATAATTCCAGTTTTGAACTTGGTTAAGGTAGAACGTGTTGCGGTGAAGTACTTTAAGTACTTATATTGTAATTTATATCATGTTAGGGTAAAGATATTCCACTTTACTAGATTGGAAGTAGGTACTTTATACTAAATATAATATATGTTTTCCTGGTAGTTAGTTACTGGGTAGGTCTCTCACATTTGAAACTCCGCTTGGGTAGGTACCACCGTAATGTCTATTTGAGCCGCCAAGCAGCAGTGTAGTGAGTGTTGTGATTCGGTTAGAACGACATTGTAGCCAGTGTAACTACTAATAAGACTAAACATCTCATGTCCCAGGATGGCGAGCGCAGTGAAAAACTATTGAAGTATTTAAAAACATTTTTGTTCGTTATGGGTACCCTTTACATCTAGTCACAGATAATGGTCCTACGTGGACTAGTGAAGAATTTCGATCTTTTTGTAAAATAGTGGGAGTCAAACAGACTTTCACCCCAACGTACTATCCGGCCACAAATGGATTGGCAGAACGATTTGTAGAATCCTTTAAGTCACATGTTATAAAAATTGTAGAAAGTGGAAAAAGACTAGAATTTGGTTGTAATTTGTTTCTGTTTGATTATAGAAGTACAGTTCACAAAACCACAGGCCAAAGTCCAGCAAAAATAATGTTAGGAAGAGAGTTGAGATGTCGCTTTTCATTGCTAAGACCTAATCCAGTAAATGACAAAGTTGACTGCGAACAAATAATATCAACAATAAATAGTAAAGATAATTTTAAAGCTTTTACAGTAGGAGAGAAAGTAATGGTAACAGATTTTAGGAAAAATAAAAAGAATTGGTCGTTAGGTAAAATTTGTGAGATTTTAGTACCAGGTGTAACTTACATAGTAGAAGTGGATGGGTTGCAATGGAAACGACATGCCAACCAACTTCTTAAATGTGGTCAAGATTTAGAATAAGACTACCTATTGATTTATTATATAATGTTTTAGTTTATTTATTTCAAGTTTTTGTTTTTTTTTTTGAAAGGCAGGAGAGAGTTAAATAATTTGTTAATTTTATTAATTAGTTAGAAGATGTTTCTTTTATGTATTTGTTTTCATTTAAAGTGTGGGAGAGTGTTATATATAGCATTAGAACTTTATGCCTTAGAACTCTATGGTAACTTTTATATATTTTCCTAGACGTCTGTCAATAAAAATATAAAATAAAAACCGTGCTACATAAAATAGATGTATTAATTAATTACATGCAAAATACAACCAAACAATACTTTGTAGTTCAAGGTGCTGGATGATGTTTCTACTGTTTATGGGCGGTCGTATCGCTTACTATCAGGCGAACGGCAAGCTCATCTCGCCATTCAAATCATCATTTCAGCCGAGAATCGTCCACTGCTGGACATAGGCCTTCCCATTGAGCGCCACAGGGACCGGTTCTGGGGCACCCTCATCCATCGGACTCCGGCGACCCTCGCCAGATCGTAGGTCCATTCAAATCAATAAAATAATATATATATACAGTGTATTATAATGCTGACTGCTGCATTTTGAATGATCATCAGATTTAGTTTACGGCTTTTAACACGTTGCTTTGAATTTCAATTACCTTCTCATAATTTTTTTTAAATTTTATTCCTGATAATATTCGCTCACAAAGTTTTACCAGACGATTTAAACAACAAAGATATACAAACATTAACTCATTTTAAATAGGTCGGCATAATTGTTTCAACTAGCGAGGGATAAACGTCTCTCGTCAAATAACTTCTATTTGGGCCCCACGTGACTTACCATCACTATAAAAAATGCATATTTTTACTCCCTTAACATACGTTGCAAAACTTCGCTCCGTTATTTATAAGAACATTAATTTACATTTATTTTTTGGATTCTATCGCCCTGTTTTATCCCCTAGTGACAATGAAGGCTGCAGTCTTCGAAACGTCGAGAGAAAATTATAATAAACCGCAACAAAATACGAAAAATAGTTTTACTCAATGTCTAACAACGTAAACATAAGAAATCATTAGACAGTAATTTAAATTTCACAGGTGTAAACAAACCTTGAAATTATGTACGGTTACCGTGTTTGAACGGTGAAGCTTCCTCCGAGTCGTGAAATCAAATAAAACTTGTACACGGCGAATGTATAAGATAAATAAACGGGCTTCTGTGCCGTGTTTCCTTTAATATACACTTGTGTGCAGTCCTTGACTTTCTGAAATTCGGTTTAAGGGATTAAAACCTGTATCTTTATGTCTTTTAAGAACTAAATTACCTAAATATTAAAATTAAATTAGTTTTCAGATTTTATCGCGATTTTTATATTTTAATTTTCTCCAAAAAAAAATAAAAAATAAAGTAGTTAATTAAAATATTAACAAGCGCGATACAATAAATAGTTTAATTTTAATGTATAACATTCGCGTAAACATAAGAAATCATTAAGGTTACCTAAACCTATGGGGAGCCTTACTAGTAATGTTTTTGAATATCAAATCTATTACTTTCGTAAAGTCGAATTGTTTTTAATAGAGGTAAATTGCGATTATTGGGATGAAAGCGGTAATTTTGTCAAATAACAGAAAAGATTCAACGGAGACCAATGACGTCATTATTTTTATGACACAGGCTTGCGAAGGAGATAGCATCATTTCCCTACTATCCAATAATATATTTTGTATAAAATAATACTTATAAATTGCAATTTAATTTATAAACCAATTTTCATATTCTGTTTAAAAGGTTTTCACGGTATTTACTGTTTCGAACAAAATTACATACAAGAGAATCAAACACGTTCTTTTTACGACTAAAGCATTTTGCCATAATATACGATAAAATAAAATTTTATTCATATTCGAAGTAATATATTCGAAGTAGTATAGACTGCCTCGGTGGCGTAGTTGTATTGCACGTCCGGTACAATAGCGCTCTGAGGTCCTGGGTTCGAATCCCGGGTCGGGTAAAGTGATATTTGGGTTTTTCTGCTCAGTATCAGCCCGGAGTCTGGAATTTGTGCCCGATATGGCGATAGGCTCGCCCCCTATCACATCATGGGACGGAACATACTTGGCGAAAAGTGAGTGCCCTAGTTGCGCCTCTGCATACCCCTTCGGGGATAAAATGCGTGATGTTATGTATGTTATGTTCGAAGTAAATAAATCACGTAAACAAAATCCATACCAATACCAGGGGAAAAAATCACCAATTAGTAACTTTGAAAGAACGAAGACACCACCAAAATACTTCTAACAATTCCACAAACTTTGACATTCTTTCCAAAATTGTTTTGTCCAATAGTTGTAAGTCCAATTATCCATTACAATTTATACCCATAGTGCCAGTAAAACTTGCAAGTCAATTTGTTAGCAATTGAAGTAAACACTTCTGTACTGTAACTCTTCGAAAAGTTACACAATGGAAACTATTCTATTCATTGTGCTAGATTCGTAGGAGCCGAACCTCGGATTGGACTTGTGTACAGTCGTGAATAAAGTTTTAAGATAAATTACTCTGATATTTGATGAAATGAAGCCTAAATATTTGTTGTTGTTTGGGCCCTAGTTCACCATACTGATCTAGTACACGTTGAATATACACACATTCTTATGTATCTAGGTTTCTTCGAGATGTTTACCGTACCGTCAAAGCGACCGATAAATGGTAAAAATTTCACATGTAAATTCAAACAGAGAGATATGCCATGGGTCTTGAATCTGCTTGAGAGTTTCCGTTGCGTGCGCTGCGTAAACGGCTAAAGTTACACAACAAACACATATGACGGAATCGTTCCTTTTATAAAGTTGTAAATAATAAATCCCCTACCGTATCTGTCTGCCTGTCTGAACACGATAAACTCAAAAACAGATGGTTTGAGGCATTTAGAAGGACATAGGCTACTATCTATCCCGGAAAATATATGAAAACGTTTTTTATACATTACGTATAGGTTATGCAAATGTCAGTTACAATATTTGTCCATACATTAATTGTATCTAAATCGTCATTTTAGTTCGAATATGCTCAGTTGACAGGATCCATCATGTTCATTTCAAAGTCAGTTAAGTCTGCGGTTTACGGAAATAATAGCCTCGCTAACGCAGTTTTACTCGGCTGTACCGTTATGAGTAAACACCAAAATAATTACTCGGCCTGTTACGCTACAAATAATCTGCGAATTTTGTGTACAGTAATTTTTACTTTAATACTCTGCTGTATTAAAAGATTTTTCATATTCTATACTCGCTTCTGGCCGAATGGCTACGTAAAGAACAAAGGCTCTCAGTGTCGATCAATTTTAAGCCGTAGGTGTAAAATAATATACTTTTTGAACAATAAATATAGTATTTAATTATCTTTATAGACTTTTTCAAAAATATGAAGGTATAAACCAACATGTAGCGGCATTGATTGATAAAGGTATGCTTATATGGTTGAACGAGTAAAAAATTAGAAAACATAAATTAGATAAGAAATAATAATTGAATATAGTGCGAATATAAGTAGGTAGACCTTATAGTGGAAGTACTTATTTGTACCGAATGTATTGAAAAGTGTACGCTACTGACGACTTTCGTGTTTCAAAAAATTTATGATTCTTATGGAGGTATTCCGACCTCAGAGTATGACCAACGCTACAATATCCACAAATGTAAAAGACTATATTATTTTTAGTTACATACGTACTTCTACGCTGGAAACAATAACTAACAAAGCATATCTTAACCATAATGCCGTAACAGCACGAAATTTGGACATGTCACTATTCTCTCCAGAAACGGGACACATTAAAATGATTTATACGAACATTTATCCAAAAACCCAGGACGCCTGATGAGATCTGAATGCTAATGAATTATACCCAGCGCAAATTTTTGCATTCTACAGGACAAAGGGAGTTGTGGAATCCGCATGAGCGTTTTATGAGGTTTACAGGTGTGGTTTTGTGTGTAATAAAAACATGTGGTCATATAGTAAAATATATTCCTGAATACAACATTTACGTCGGTGTACTGTTCTCTTTAATATTTCGACGTTCAAAACAGTGGCAGTTATAGGAGTTAAGCTGTCTCGATGTACGGAGAGATAGGTGTCCGTATGTTGGCTTAAGGCTATGTTCGGGCTGCCTAATGAGAAGTACAGGGTTCGTGAAGTGACAATTTATTGATGAAGCTTGTTACAAGATTATAAATACTGACATAATTACTAGAGCGCTTGCTTATATCTACATGTTACTCACATTAATTTTCACGTGACTATGCGAATACAAAGTTCACTAATCTGATCTATTTTATGAGTTATGAGTAATCGGGGTACAGGAGCAAGGAATGATGTCAATATTTACTAGATTAATAATAGTATTTTTGATCCCAAAATACGAATTTTGATCCTAACGTGGCAATAAAACATTGGTCTTTCCATTTTCGGTTACTTCCTTAAGACATACTAACTCATTAAAGAGGAAGTAGGTATTATTATGAATACTGTGATATACTTTCTTTCTTTCTTCCTATATTTTATATGGCGTACTCATAGAATTTTACTCAACGTATTTTAGTTTACATATTTTATCTTCCCATTAATATTGATGCTAATATAATTTACCGTTACTCTGAGCTTTACAACTACACTATGAATAGAAACAGGACACCAACATTCGTGTGATGGCGTGATGTAATTGGTTCTATAGTATAGAATTCCTAATTAGTTCTAGCTGCCTAGTCAGGATTGGAACACAAAGATTTAAAGACTAGTGATGAAGCCGTGAGGGAATTTTCGAACTAACAGGATTTCTGACGCCCCTTAGCCAGTGCCGAATTGTCCGATTTTGGCTATTTGCGTCGCTTCCAGTCGGAATTAAGTCTGCCGAAATAGTAGTCATGACGTTTAATCTATGTATGACGATTCATTTTAAAAAAATATATCCATTCCGCTAATGGGTTGATTGATTTTATTCATTGTTAATAAGAAATGTTTAGATAATTGAACTAAATTCTTGAATAATAAATAATACACAGTTAGTTATCTACATAGATATATCTACTTACGACGCGACATAAATGACATATGTTATCTAGTAAACCTTGCTAATGGTAATATTGACTGTGAGCAACTCTTGAGTGGGATATCGATACGTACAAACTCAGCTATGCTGCGACAAAGATCTTTATTATACGTACCATTTGCAACTACCAACTATAGACGCAATGCTTTCTTGCAACGCAGTGCAAGTAAATTCAATGAGGCTTCTTGTCATTTAGATCTTGATTTATTCTGCTCTAGTAATTTGGCAGTAAGGCGCAATATGAGTAAATTGTTTTTCAATCAGTAATTAAAATAATACTACTAACATACACCTTGTTCAACTCAAACTGTACAATTATATTTACATTTATATTTTTAATTAATTTTAGTTCTTTCCATTCTCTGTTTGTTTTCTTTTTTATTATGCCTATCCATGTTATAATTAAGCTAGTTTTATTTTCAATTATATTTTTTTTGTTTATTACCTAATATTTTTTATAGTGGTACATGCTTATATAGATATATATATATATATGTGGAAGCTTGTTATCAGCAAACTTGAAACATAGCTAATTTTAAACATTTATTTTTTTATAATTAGTCTGTAAGCTTTCCTAAAATTGTAAAATAAAATAAAAATAAATAAAATAGATGTACGTAGTTATAATACATTTGGTTACATTAATTTATATAAAAGTAGGTAGTTATTCACTTTATAAATACGGTTTCCACAAATAGTTCGCTGGGAGTTTTATTACACATAATATTCACTTAAATGTAATATAGATAGTGAACTAAATAAATAATCTAAAGGATATAAAACTACTTTAAGTGAAAATATACAGCCTTTTTTCAACCTAAGGCCACTTTATACGATCAGATGGCGTAAAAAATTTTGAAGTTCCTTTTAAAAATGTTTACATCTGGTCATAATTTATGTATTTTTAAAAGCAGCTCTTAAGAGATGATCTTCCAAAAAAGCGTAAAATACTTTATGAGCATGTAAAATAGCGCGACGTTGAATGTTTGACAAATAATATTTTCATAGATCAATATACGATGAAAAGACATGCTAAGCGTTGAAATTCAATTCAAGACACGGGTTCAATCTCTTCCAAGTCCATGAATAAGCCGAGATACTTTACCATAAAGCTAACATATGTGTTGTAAAATGCAAAATGTGTCTGCAATGTGAAAATTTTCATTTTCGTGATATCGCACTTCTGCAGTAGGTTTTCTGTTATAATTAGTTTATTTTGATTATTGTTAAATATAAATATTGATACCTACCAAAGTATATTAATTACAGTCATTACTGTACTCTGTTGATATAAAATCACATCGTGTCTGAGTCGGTGGAGACATTTTGAAGAAGAAAAAGGAATCCACATCGTAATAATTACAGTCTAAATTCAATGTCACTAAATTGAGTTAGCATAACAATAATTTATTAATGAATGACCAGGGTAGACTGAATTGTTCCTTTTACATTGCTGTCCATGCCGTGAAAGTTGAGCTACTACTCTTGACTAACGAGGTGGTAACACTTAAACAAATCTAATTAATGAATGAAACACTTTATTGTATACGCCAAACACATAAAAATGAATACAATTATTATAAAAATCTACCCATTCGATGACAATATACAAGATAAAATTAATCCTAATAATCAAAATGGCCCAAGTTCTATCACTAAGTACGATTCAATCTAATAAACACCAGCATGTTTGTTGGCGGAAACATCTTAGCACACTCAAACCTTTGAGCCTAATGACTATTATACATGAGTTCGTGTTTCAGATTAGTTCCCGTGAGTTATCAACAAGAGTGATTATGCGGTTTTAGTTGAAGAAGCTGAGGTATTTGCAGGAAAGACTTAAAATATCGAAGAGCAACTCAATGCTATATTTGGTCCATAATATATTGAGCTGTATTATAGCGGATGCAGTTTATTAAAGTGAATGCTACCACGTGTACTTTTGCATATAGTTTAATTTACTACTGCTGATGACATAATCCAGTTATATGAAGTACTAGGTGTTGCTCGCGTCTCCGCCCACGTGAAAAGCCTTTCCCGCTACAAAAGACTCTAAAACACTGGAGCGATCTACAGCGCCACCAATACGATATCAGCGCCACTCATTTAAAAGACATATTAAATCTCCATAGAGACAAATTTACAGCAAAAATAGCCCATGTATTGATCCAGGACTTGATTTATCCGTGTATCAAATTTTATCTAAACCTATGTAGCCGTTCCAACAGGCCGGCACAATTGTGTCGACTGTCGAGTGGTATCATCACTCGTTAGTCGACATTCTATTGGACTTTGCCACTTTGTCGTATTTGTATATAAAAAAATACTAGCATAATGTTTTTATAACACTTCATTAAGCTATTTAAATCGTTAAACGTTTTCCTTTAGCAAATCCAGGCCATAGATAAAGCTAATTAACGCCTCATCTCATTATCCAGATCAACTGTTGAATAGTTCACAGGAAGGTGGTAAATTGCGAAGGATTAACAGCATAGAGCAGGGATTAGCCGAATCCCCTAAGGTCTGATTCAGATAGGACGTTGATTGATGAAATGCTCGGGTTTTTGTTACTTAGACCCTTACCACTACTAGAGGTTTTGCTGAAACTTGTGCTATACAAAAACCCTTTTGTGGGTAAATGATTTTTTGTTAGAGTTTTTTTAGTATCAACTCTGTTATAACAAAATATTACAGTTTTAAATTCATGATGTATTCAATTTTGTTTGAATCATTTTTTTTATTTATTAAGTATATTGAAAAGAGTAATCAGTTTTAGATAATGTAAAAATAAAGGCCATTAAAATACGAATTGAAAGTTAACGAACTTTATATTTAACTAATTATGTTGTGGTTCATTTATAAAAAAATCAGAGTAATTAATTTTTGGATAGTATAACGATTAAGGACATTAAAATACGAATTGAAAGCCAACGAACTTTATAAAACAAATAGTAGAGGTAAAGCTTTAAAAATAAAGAGCTCTGTTGGATCAAGGCAAATGTTTTTATTTTCTGTAAATTCTTTCAAGTGAATTCACAGTAAATTTATATTGATGACCTGAAAATTGACCAGTCCATAATTTATTCAATAAAAGCCTTACATAGAACTGTATCTAGCATGAATTTACATTATACTATCCTTCATTTTTGCATGGACATTTTTGTATAGAAAGGAAATGGAATACCAAACAATACTTTGTAATTCAATTTGCTGGATGGTGTTTCTACTGTTTATGGGCGGTCGTATCGCTTACCGTCAGGCGAACGGCAAGCTCGTCTAGTCATTCAAAGCAATAAAAAAAATAACTATTAGACCCATTTAAGACGGGAAGAATCGTTAATAACACCTTTAAAAATATTTCACAAAACATTCTTTGACTACTTTCATTCAACCCACTCATTAAACATGAAACGGTTAAATTTTTCCTCAATACTTATAATAAGATCAAATGTCACGTACATTTCAACGTTCCGTTTTAGATTTTGAGCATTAAGCAAATCGGGACTGAAGTGACGTCATTACCAAATGCCATTAATGTCGATAAAAGCTTTGAATTAGGCCGTCGCGTTGTATTGTCTACTGCGTAGCCTGCACGAGGTCAGCTGTCGACTGAATTTCGACATGAGTCTATGAGCCGTAATAATAAATCGATGTCAATTATGAGTAATATCTCAAGATTTAACTTTTTAATAATAGTGTTAGGCGATTATTGCAAACGTAATAAATAAATATAAACCATGAGCACGTCACTAATGTCGTTTTGACAAAACGTCACACCTTTCTCCTCTCTGTCTGTACCCATGGCGTTTGTAACAACGTTGTCGCAATATATATCTCTGTTCATCCTGGTATCCTATTATTTATAAACCAATCACTACGCTTAATAGTCATTTGTTTGTCACACGTTTATCTCAGAAACTAGTTAACAGATCTTGAAAGTTTTCACACTGATATGAAGACACATTACTCCTTAGTGCTATGGCTATTTTTTATCCCGGGAAAATTTATCCGGAAAAACTATTTCACGTAAGTCGAGCCGAATGCAAAAGCAAAGTAGTTAGTACATAAGCATTGAACACTTCAGCATTTTTGGACACGAATTGCACTTGTTCAACATAAAATGCTCTTAAAAATATTTGTGTATAAACGCATGACCTAGGTCGAGGCTAATTCAAGTAAACGGTAAGCATAAAGTGCTGGGTAATGATAACAAGTGAAAACAAGTTTTTTACGTGCGACCTTTTGCGATGTAAGCACGTCGTTTTAAATTATAAAAGATAGCGATTAAATTTTCTAAAAAATAATATCTGATATGCAAATTTGATTAAAATATAATTGAAATTGACGTGACAGTAATTAATGAACAGTTTAAAATGTTATATTGATAATTTTTCTTTCTTTGTTAGTCCTTTATGTAAAGAATTAGATGATATTTTCTTGACACATTTGAAGAATGCACCACGAGATAATCATAGGAATCCCAGTTTTGTCTATTTTAGGAGGATAACAATATGCAAACGGTGTGTTCTATATTGAAAGTCATTGTAGCTAACGTACGTAAATTATGAGACTTATAATTTATGTATCAGGATGAGACTCGCTATGCACGCAGTGTGAATAATGGAATATATCCGAAATGTTGAAGAAGCCATTGTGAAAAATTAAGGTAATTTTGAGATAAATCTTTAATTAAACCTTATGCATAAAGTATAAATATTTTACAATCCTCTGTAAGATAAATCTTCAATTCGTGTATAAATATTTTTTACTTCCGCTTAAGCTTATGACTTATGTTATTTTGTTAACACGCTGACGCACAAATGATTTGGCTCAAAGCCCGGATGTTGGTAGAGTTTGCCGACATTATAGTACGTAACACTACGCTATTCAGGTATGACAAGGGATGTCTGATTACCCTCATTTCGCGTTATTATACCTTACAGTTGGTAACTTTAAGGGCGTTTTTACATTTTGTCGCAAATAAAAAAAAAATCAGCTGAAATAGGTTTAAGTTAAAATATTCTCTAAATATATCGACGGTCCCTAAGAACAAAATCTCATCTGCAAAATGCTTTAGTTGCAGTATGAAGTTTTTAAGTTAAGTTTACTGGTGGTAGGTCTCTTATATGAGACTCCGCCTAGGTAGGTACCAACGCAATGTCTATTTTGGCCGCCAAGCAGCACCAGTGTGTAGTCACTGTTGTGTTCCGATTTAAAGGACATTGTAGCCAGTGTAACTACTGGACATAATGAGACTTAACATCTTACGTCTCAGGATGGCAAACGCAGTGGAATACCAAACAATACTTTGTAATTCAAGGTGTGGGATGGCGTTTTTAGTGTTTATAGGCGGTCGTATCGATTACCATCCGGCGAACGGCAAGCTCGTCTCGTCTTTAAAATATAAATATCAATTATTCACCTCAAAATAGAAAATAAATTAATTTTCGATAATAATCAATAGTTTTGAAATGAGTAATTGACATTTATATATTCACTTAACTTAAAATCTGAGGCTCTATTTTGCACGTTCATCAGGCTTACGTACCCACATGAGCTTAGACTCTGCATGAAAATTTAGTTCACAACTTTGAATAACAGTAGCTGTATAGAATGGGTTTATGAGAAAATCCAGGTTGTCCGAAAATGGAACTTTGAAATAGTTCGTTCGAATTTTAAAATAAGATTAAACTGTGGGACCAAATAGCTACAGCGACTGCTATCTCAGGGCCCTATTCCGTCTATAGAGGCGAATACGTCTTTTTGCAATTACAGGCGTTCCATTCGAAGGACAGCTTCGATAGGTAAGAGAGTCCAAAACTCAACTATTTACCTATACGGCCATCAAAGCTGTCCTTCGATTAGAGCGATTGCAAAAAGACGGATATACCCGCGTGGAATAGGGCCCCCTATTGTTATATTAATTTTTTGTACCCCTTTTCAAACGCATTGCGCACCGAGGAGTGTGATATTTAGCATATTTAAAGTTTAGATAGAGTGTACAAAAATAAAAATTATTACAAATATATTTAATTCAACAGTCCAATTTCGATCATTGAATGATCACAGATATTTTAATCTACAACGTGATTCTAACTAAGTGATAATCGTCTACCTGCCATAACACACACAATATTTTTAATTATTACATATTTTTTGGTTCGCCTGCCTCAGAAACATGTTTAAATATATAATTTAACCCAAACACAATTTGTACCGCGTACCTTATATGGATTTATCAATTTCTCTTTCTCATTTATGTTATTTCTAATTTGTGCATGTCGTGTTCACTTCAAGAAGGTTGTAAATATTTTGAATTTTGCACTGTAAACTTTATTTTATGAATGTTAAATGTAACCAGTTTTGTGGACCTAATAAAGAGAAAAAATAACGTTACATGAAGCCTTCTTTGTAGTCGTACCTATCCATCATTATCTATCAACAACTATTTCACTGACATCATAATAAAAGTACACAACTGAGCAAACATAATCGTTTCAAACAGCTCCCTCGTTCCACATAACCCTTTTGAAGATTACCATTCCACGGGGTTTTTCCGCAACCCCGCGACAAGTAACAGTGATAAGAAAAATTTGGTCGAGTAAAAATCTCATAATCCCATAGCGCGACAAGGGCTGTAAATTCCCCATAAAAATAAATATACCGTGGAATACAGTGGGTTAGGTTATAAAATGTCAATATAAACGAGACAGCATTACGTGTATGGAATCAGGGGATGCTTTGTCAAGTGTGAAAATAAGGTATGGATTTGGAAACATACGGTTGTCTATTGTGTACGCGCCCGTTCGGATTATACAATATATAGGCTTGTTAAGAGACTTATTATGTTAACGCTTGTAAGGTGCTCCTATTTGTTGTAAAAATATTATAAAAGTGTTTGACGTCATTAAATTACTTTTCCACTATTCACGTTTTGCGGCGCATAATTTTAGCCTTTGTACCCTGTATTCAATTAGTTCAAGACTACTCTGACGGGATGCAAATGTCGATTTCGAATTGTCGACTAATTATTTTATTTTGATCTGATTAATGTATAAATAATTATTACTCAAACCATTTTTCTGACTATTTTTTATATAAAACAACCGAATAACTTACGCTCATTAACGACTGCCAGGATAATACCGATCAACACACACACAGGCTGGCGCCAGTCTGCGATTTATAATGTTTTTTCAATAGTACAAATAATATTTAATTTAATATTATGTTTTAAAATAAAATAAATTAAAATATTTTATTTATCACGTAGGCGAACAAAGATGTACTTATGATACGTCAAAACATGGTATGGTGGTTACCATAAAAAAAGTTCTTTTTCTACTTAAAAATATAGTCAGAGTGTCCGCTCCGTATTTTACACCGTATGTTCCAAGCATAAAGGATATTTTCACCTGTGCCTTCAGACATATCCGTGACCGCATTGCCAACGCGCTCATATGTTGCCTATTCTCTTTCAGTACGTGAGAAAAATAAACTTTAACACTTTTACTTAAGGATTCCGCAGTAGTTCCGCTTACAAAACGAATAGATTGTTGAAGGATTTGTGCCGATTGAAATATTCTGTATCGTAATAAGTTGTTTGTGAGGAAAAATATATTTCATGAATATTTATTTTCGATTTAAATATAAAAAAACAGTTTAGTAATAAAATAGAGAAAAAAATACATGTTTATAATATGTCTTGTGTGTTGTAGTTCCAAGTAGTGACTTTCAAAATTACTAAAATAATTTTACTTATATTACATCTAAAGGCTTTACCAATGAAAAAAATAAGGAGTGAACTAGGTTTATTTATTTATTTACTTTAATAGGTACATGAACAGTACATATAATATTCAAGTTTACTACAAGTAGGTTGATTAGAGTTATGAATTTCACTCAAAAATTAATTGATTTAATGTAAGGAAGTAATTTAGGAAAGTGATAAACACCATATAATTATACTATCTTCTGGAAACATAAGAATGTGTCATAACTTTTATCAAGAACAGTATCTATAGTCACACATAAGTAGATGAACAAAGAAACTTAAAGTAGCATACATACTTTTGTTCCATTTAAAAAAAAAACTTTTCCATAAAACTTAACGTGTGGGTATTTATTTGCAGTTTTGTTTTTCAGCTTCTTTTGTGCCTGGCTGTATTTACTTCACAGAAGATAAAAAACGCAATAATATTCAAGAATCAAACAAAGACAATTAGAAAGATCGAGAGCTAGAAATCAATTAAAAACCGAGACAAGCACAATAACTGTGAAGATGGAAACTTGAAAAAGGCGACCTTTTAATTTGGCCCCTGAAGTGAGAGACAGTGAAATCAAATTACGTTGCTAGGCAACGAATCATTGAATGAATTACGAGCAGTCAATTAAAGAAACCCGGTGAAATCAGTTTACCAATTCATCCTATTACTCCTAAGCTGGTCGGAATTCATTGAAAATAGTTTAAGCGTTGTTTCTCAGATGTCGCTGTTAATTCAAGTTCGTCTATCGAATATAAGAGCGGATAGAACTTGAGTAATTGCCAGAATAGAAAATAAAGGTAAAGAATAATCTATGTCACTTATCATCAATATAGGTAGGTAGATTTTACAGAGCGATCTTAATATATTTCTATTACTCAAGGTTTTTGAACTTTCCTAAAGAGAAGTCATCACACTGGCTAAGCCGCGTGCAAATGATTATCTGTAAAAAGCATAGACTGAATAATGGAGTAATTGAGGAATAAACGAAATATTGAAATCGGATTTGACTGAAAATCACCTTTAACTTTAATCAGTTAATACAAAAATCTCGTTCCATTCAAAATATCACCTAGGGTCCAACACAAAATTGAATATCAATTCATATCTGAAACTAAACCTATATATTCCAAATCATGCATCGCTGAATTTACAACGCGACGAAGCGACGTCATAAAAAATGTTCTATATATCGAGACTGCATGGATAGGGACTACAGTATATAAAAGAAATAAAAACTAATTTATACCATATAAGTTTGGCAAACTTTAAAGTAAAAATCACGAATGTAAATTATTCTATTTCGTGTGAATACGATATAGTTAGATCTTCACTTTATAGAGAACTGTGTGTCTGCCATTTTAGAAACTTGTTCGGCATTTGCTAACTCAGGCTTGTAAAAAGTAAATATTCTCTTTTTACAAGTCCGTCTAAATACATTTCAGCTTTATATTTTTGCTGAAATGCATGTGCAATGCAAGGGACAGAGTTTCTTAGCAGTAAGAAACTGGTGTGTTATTGCCAATTTAAAAATAACAAGGCTTTTTATTGTGAAGAACTAAGAAGGCAGAAAATAAAAGAAATTATATTTATTTAAAATTATGGACATTTCTGTAGTACAGCAAATCAGTTTCCGTCATTATGTTATTTTTAAGTGTACGGCACAAGGACCCCACTGACCTAATGGTAAGTGGAAGGGGGGTCCGATAGAATTTCGCTTGACGAAAGACGATTACCCCATGACAGTCGACACAATTATGCCGGCCTGTGTTAACTACATATACACAGGCTGGTCCCGAAACGCGACACACTTACGAGGGCCACTATGGCGGGTTTTAATACCTTGTGTATGGTGGTCGCTATCCGGGCGGATGTAAAATATACCCTTCTAGCCGCAAATATGTGAGTTCATCGGTTTAGTGTACCATTACAAAAATTTATATGCCGATTATATTATCTCAGGTTTTGTTAATTTTACTTTTCAATAAACCTTTATATTATGAACTACCATTGCACTTATTATTAACTAATACACTTTTTAACTATTTTTTTAATAACTACATTTAAAAAAAAACATCTTCTACAGATGTATATTTTCTTACTCTTTTCTAATCAGAACTTAATAAACCATTATATCGGTAATGTCAATGAACAAAACCGTTAGTAAATTCATGTCTCATGCCAGCCCGCTTAGTGGATTGCAAATTTTCGTTGAAAAGTTCTAACGATGCGTCCGCCTTGCATCTCGCTGGTTTAAATATTTCTGAATATTTTGCAATATTATT
Source organism: Manduca sexta (assembly GCF_014839805.1). Taxonomy (NCBI): domain Eukaryota; kingdom Metazoa; phylum Arthropoda; class Insecta; order Lepidoptera; family Sphingidae; genus Manduca; species Manduca sexta. The sequence continues at coordinate 8,682,797 of NC_051135.1, read as the reverse complement.
TCTAACATGCTTAAGAAGTCATATAACTTAAGGTCAAATAATTCGTATTAGAGCAATATCTATATATTTATCACTGGTCCAGGTTAATCCCTATCCCCCTTAGCAGATCTGGTTATTATTTATTTAGGGTTTGCGCAGAATATCATTAATCCTTTCAATTTTTCAAAAGTAGTAAGCGTTCCTATTATATAAAAAATAAAAAATATATTTCTATTGCCAATTCTTATAAAGACTAGAATCGTATATCCAGTTATAAAATGAGATGCTCCACACAGATTCAAATACGAATATTAACCGACCGAATAACAAATCATGTAAATTCAAAGATGTACTACGATTAACATAAGTCAATAGTTTGTGGGCTTATTACGCATTCAGTACTCACCAGACGTCTGTCCGACGTAATGTTGGACATGTTGGAACAAACATTTGGTAGAAATCCTTTCATTTGTAACTGTGCAAATATAAAGCATTATTTGTAGTCTATGTTTAAAGATACTTGACTTGAATAACGACTCTCTTCAAATTCGATTAAAATTAATTAAAAAAGATAGATCATAACCGTGGATAGACACGGATTTTTTTTTAATTGGCACAGCAAAGTGAGCCCAGCCCGCTACACCTTATAGTAAGTAGAGTGGAGTCCAATAGAATGTCGACTGATGAGAGATGATTACCCCTCGGCAGTCGACACAATTATGCCGGCCTGTTGGAACCGGATGTAGACAGGCTGATCCCGGAACGTGACACAATTACGTGCGTCACTACGGCGGGTTTTAACATCTTGTGTACGGTGGTCACTATTCGAGCGGATATAAAATATATCCTACCACCAGCAAAAAACTTCAACTTTGAAACTTCGCAAGCGTTAACATTTTTCATTTAAACTAACGATAAATGTTTTGCGAATTTCGACGTTAAAGTTATTCTAATTACTTGAAAATGTTATATTTCGTCTATACAACGTTTACGTACATTAATAAATGGGTAGAAATACTTGAGCTAGACTTATTATATTTAACTTCCTTTCAAATATTTGTATCTGAAAATATTTTAAGTTTATTATACGTTAAATTTGATTAAATACCGTTATAAGATATATTGAACAGATATAGGTTTGTTAAGTCAGTATAAATTTTTTTTATTGGATATCTGGACGGATTTGGATGATATTCTTCATAAATATTATTATAAAATACAGTCCCCGTCACGTTCTGTCTGTTTGAACGCGATGAATTAAAGAATTTCGATTAAATTTTCTGTGGAGATAGTTTGAAAATTTGGACATAGACTAGCTTTATCCAAGAAAATTATACAGCAGGAGTTTAATCCCAGAAACACTCAGACAAGCGAACGAAGCCGCAAGCAAAGGCTAGTGTGTTACAAAAACACATTATACTCATTCATTAATCCCGAAAGACACAAAATCTACATTTTATGAAATAACGTTTCTCCGGAACTTTTTGATGACACGATTGAAGAAAAGTCGAGTCCAAAAGCTAGTAAATCATAAAAACCACTGGAAATAAGACGGTAATAAATACGCGTCCGAATCATTAAGTACCCAAGGTGTCTATTCGGTGATATAACAGGGGACATCTATCATTGTTATCATTTTCCTTTCAAATTTACCGAGAAGGTCATGGATGACAAAAACCTCCAGGTTCTTGGACGAATAATTTATTATTCTCATTTTAGGGTCCTGTCGTATGATGATGCGGCGGAAATTTACGTAGCAAACAGAACCTGCTTTAAAGGTTCTTCAGACGAGTTCTCGAGCACTTGAGGGCTCATTCTTATTGTTTTCTTTAAAGCGTTCAAAATTCTAGTTGGAGATGACTTTCCACGAAAACATTTTCTTATTGCTTTATAGGTCTTTGCTAAATGGATTATTCCTGTGCTGGTATTTCTAATAAAACCAAGCCCGAAAATGCAAAGCGTGTTTGATAAAAATATTCAAAGCTTTGAATTCGACGTAGCTGCCGACTGCATATAAATTTCTTTATATTTTTTATAGAATATTTTTTTAAATTTCTACTTATTTATTCAAGCCAGTACTTATTTACTAAACAAAACAACTTAAATTTGCTCCGTGCTTGAATTTTCTTGAACGGTTACGGAGGGGTAGATGACAATGAGTTTATTTTAAAAACATTTCCGTTTTTAAAATAAACACGTTCTTGGATATGACCTGACCGGATTTAATCAACTGAGCCGATCTGTTTACACTGACTGTTCCATTACCTTTGTTTACGTTTGTTCTTTAACTATATATTTAATGGTTTCAAAATATGGAGTTTGCGTAATTATATCATGTAATACTTACATTCGTTCATAAACTTTAAATTCATTTGTAGATGATTAATTTTCTTGTATTTCTTTTCCTATAATGTTCGTACCTTAATTGCTTTGCTATTTTACATTACAAGGATAGATTTTAAAAAGTTTATTAGTTTGTTAAACTTTTTACGTAGGAGACTTGATTAAATGCACCATTTAGGTATTATTTATAGACCTTAGGTAGTTTTGCTAGAATAAGATGTTAAAATCACTTCATAATCACACTTTTTTCTATTGCCTTAGGTAAACAAGCTAGCAGTCCGCCTGATGGTAAGCAGCATTCGCCGCCTATCGTCTTTGCAATGCCAGAGGCACAGCCAAGCCATTGCTTATCGGGAGGTGAGCACTTTTTTTTATTGCTTTTTCATACGATAATAGTCAGTATCCAATCACTCATGCGTATTAAAATCAAAAACACGATTGTTATTTTATCACGTTATTCCTAATTTACGTCGTAATAAAATTTGAAATGTTTTGATTCGATGAGCCCTTCTGTTTTACGATCTAAAGACATTTCGACGTTAAAAAGAACAATATCGACGAGCATCAGTCTGAACGTCTGGGTAATGGGAGATTTCTTTTTTTGTACACGATTTTTCTTATTACAGCCAATTTCCTTAAGTGGGTACCATCTCGGATCTTTCTTCGTATTTTCATCCCTCGTCGAAACGGCTGTTTACTGTGACTAAATTACGCGGCAATTAATTTTTGTTGTAACGATGAATGTATTTAGTAAGTTTCTTGCTAGGAAGATTTTTATACTAATGACGGATGAGGATTTAGATGAAAAGACCTTTGTCCAACATTGAGACGTTGGTGGTATTTCCCCATCCAGAAATTTAAATAATAAAGCAATGCTTCGAAATTCGAAATAGACTTACTTAGCTTGCATCCAGGGTTTGATGTGACGGTCAAAATTCCTAATGATAGTATAGACTATATTCGTTCACACTAGGAACATGATAGAACACGAGAAGTCCTAGCACACAGCCGCATGACAGGAGCAATAGACAATGACTATAATACGGTACATATCCTGACATACGAAAGAACTAACGACTACTGACATCACAAAACCCCTTCGTCTAGTTTACCAAACGAAATTATGGCAAAAATCGGTTTAAAATCCAGAAAAATAATACTCATCCGTTAATTTCGATAACTGTTACTAAATAATTCATTTAAATTACATCCAAACCGTTTGTAGTTATGAAAATACATTTCCACAAATTCATGGTTTGAAACAATAACTTCCCCATGTTGGTTTTCTAAGAAGATAAGCGATAATATATGAGTACATTGTTTATTTGCTTTGAACAAAAGACGTGAAATAAGACATACATTATATTCCACATTACGTATCAGGAAAACAAAGTTAACATCGTTTATCGTAAAAACAAACGATCACACCTGTCCTTGGAGGGTAAGGTAGAGACCCATCTGGTCCACATTATATTCGAGCAATGTTGATTTAGGAGATCAAGGACTGTTTATAGAAACCGGGGCAGGCCTTCAATGAGGGTGGCCGACGACCTGGTCCACGAGCTGGAGGGCTGCTCTGGAAGAACAATCTGGTGGACATTGCAAGAGGCCTAACCTCAGCATTGGGTGAATATTATATAGGCTTAAGTAGAAGAAGAAGAATGTTGATTTAGGACTATTTAATACGTCTATAGGTCACTGAGCTCACATTCATACGATTTGTAGCCTGTTACAATGGACTCAATGGCGTAGTAGTATTGTGTTACGACTGCCACGCCGGTCTCGAGTTCGATCTAGGGTCTGATGAAGTGATATTAGGTATTTCTATATCAGCACAGACTTTGGAGGTCTCGAATTTATTCCCTAAGTTGGATTAATTGATTTTCGGATTCGGATTTATTAGGCGGAGGATTTTTTCTGCCCAGTATCTAATTGAAGATAAGAAAAGTCCTTGGGAAAGTGCAATAGGCTAATCCCGAATTAAATGGAACTTAACTGGCGAAATATGGTGTCATAATACCTCTACCTACCCCTTAAATGGGAAGGTATGATGTTATTTATGTTGGGAAAGCGGAAGCCGATATCCGATACAGGTTTAAAGTTTGAAGCAATAAAAACGTGTCGGTAATGTTCTCTGGCGGCAAAGATAAAGCGTTTCGTAAAGTTTTTAACGTCTCGGCTAAATGAACTGCGAGTAAGGAGATATCATTTAAGTTTTATGGGGAATTAACTGAAACTTTACCTTGATTTTCATGTATTCATATCTTTCTGACAAGATTACGGCATGTGAAGTGTTTAAGTCATAATTCTATTAGGAATATATCGGAAGCCCTGGATTGGTGTACTAGAATTGTTAATTGCTTACAAAACTGATCATATAAGCTTCTTATATTAAACGTTGTGTTCTAGACTCTTTTTATAAAATGACATTCAATTAAATAAAATTTTTATCTCGTTAAATCATATTGACTAAACATTAAAATATTGTCTTGCATTGTCATTCAAATAAATTCAATTTTTATTCCGATAAAACATATTGATTAAGCATTCAAATATTGTTTTGCATTTCAAAAAAAAAGCGGCATTAGCCTAGTTGGGTGTGGAACGGACTGCCGAGACGAATGTCCGCAGGTTCAAATCCCAAGGGCACACACCTCTGACTTTTCTAAAAAATCATGTGTGTATTCTTTGTGAATTTATCGTTCGCTTTAACGGTGATGGAAAACATCGTGAGGAAACCTTGCACATCTGAGAAGTTCTCTATAGGAATTTCGAAGGTGTGTGAAGTCTACCAATCCGCACTAGGCCAGCGTGGTGGACTAAGGCCTAATCCCTCTCAGTAGTAGAGGAGGCCCGTGCTCAGCAGTGGGCAAGTATATAATACAGGGCTGATATTATTATTATTATTATTATTATTTCAAAAAAAGCCCTTCTTACAGTTTTAGTTTAGATTAATTTCTTTTAGGCGTGGTGGTAATGATAACACCACTTTATTATATAATGTCCCACTGCTGGGCACTGGGCTTTTCTATTAAGCGGGTTTAGATATTTTAATATTGCGTTAATTTAAATTATAGATATTCGGTATTTAATGATTTATGACTACTTAGACTAGCATTTTGTAAATCTAATACACGGTCGTAAAATGTTTTAACTATGCAAAACTCGACTAGAATTTTAATAAATGTCCCTATTACCGCACGTTATCTTATATCAAATGTTTTCGTCTTTTTTACTCGCATCACGTCCTCTCATAAGAGTGAAGAAGATTGAAACATGTGACTTGAATATCATTCATGTTTTGAGCCCAAAAGGCGATCGATGATAAATGAGGACAATGCGTTGTTTATGTTACAACAGTTTGAGTATCATAAACGGCGATAGTTTGCTTGGATGTGGAAGGACAGCAATAGCGGCAGGTACAAAATCCAAAGGCATGCACTTCATCTAAAGTTATTTGTGTATTCTTTGTGAATTATCGCTTACTTTAATGGTGAAGGAAAACATTGCGAGTAAACCTGCTCATCAGACAAGTTTTCAGTAAAAATGATATGTATATATGTGTAGTGTAGTATGTGAAGTCTGCTAGTCTGTCACTAGGCTAGCGTGATAGACCGAGGCCTCAACTTTCTCAGTAGTAGAGGAAGTGTTCATTCATTTCACACCCATTCTCAGTAGTGGAACTTTATATAATACAGGGCTGATATTATTATTGGTTTATTTTCTGTAGTACGTACCTATATGAAACTCTTAGTAGATTCTCTTATATGCACATGTCTGCTTGGATAGATGGTCGATCTACTTCTACCACCAAGAAGTAAAACTATAAAATTTTGGATCGGCCATCTAGGTAGGATATATTTTATATCCGCTCGGATAGCGACCACTGTACAAAAGGTGTTAAAACCTGCCATAATGGCCCACGTAAGTGTGTCGCGTTCCGAGATCAGCCTGTGTATATCCGGATCTACCAGGCCGGCATAAATGTCGACTGTCGAGGGGTAATCAGCTCTCGTCATTCGACATTGTATTGAATTCCACTCCACTTAACATCACTTGCAGAGGGGTCTCTCTGCCACGCTCTTATAAAAAAAATATTAGACTTTCTTTAATGTTAAATAATTTATCACCCGCGCTACTTTCTGTACAGTTTTTATTTTTTATAAATTTCATAAAATAATTATAATTCTTGGAAGTAACAGGGTAATACTTATCAATGAATGCACTAACTCGTAGTTAAACCGTAGAAAAGTTTCATGTACAAATCCCATCTTTAAAATAAATTTACTTTCCTTAAAAATTTACTCTCGAAATATACAGACATTTTTGACATCGTTTAGAATTCATAATATAATACCTGACGGAATATTCTCCAGCGTACAAAGGGTTGTATAATATTAATATTTATTTGGTAAGCGTTTCCTTTGTAACCGTATGGAAACGTAATAAAGATGTGGATTATGAATTTAATTTTGATGCGATTTCACAGCGCTGGAAGCGATTTTCGTATAAGTATTTGTAGCTTTTATAAAATAACGCGTAGATTCAATAGCAAAAATACATGGGACCTGAGTATGCCTTGGGTATTCTGGTTATGTAAAGATACTTCTAGGAATAAGCTAAACAGACGGAGTCTTTTTTCGGCATGGTAGTCCTTCAGGAACGGCACTCTGGGATAAGATACGCTTTGTCATTCCTGTCGATAAACTATATACAATACTTTTATAGCATTTGCCTGTATACGATACCGTGGATAACTAGCATTAATGTGATCTCGGACACTCAATTATTGACAGCCTCAATCGCAGAAGAATTTTAAATGCTTTACTCGCGTTAAAGAAGGAAATAGAATGTATGTAAAATAATGGTTCGTTTGGACCTACGAAGATCAAAGGACATGTTTTACGCGAAATAAATTCAAATAGGCAAATACTTCCCACATCAAATATTAGTAGCGACAGATTTTCATAATTAGCATTTCGCCATTTCCTATTTTCAGGGGTAGGTAGGGGTGTAACACACCCTTTCGCCAGGTATATATTAGGTCCAAATAAATCCTTCCTGGTTGAATTGCGGCCGCATAGGCCAATGTCTACGGAGATTAGCCAGGTACGCAAGGAGATTTTGTAGTGCACAAGTGTGTGCGCCATACACAGGTGCACTCTCTATTCCTTCACTCTCATAGTCCGGTGTGACGGCAATCCGACATGACCGGAGAGAGATCAGGCGCAAGACCAACGGCTTTACGTGCTTGCCGAGACATGGCGGTATAACACTGCCAACTTCCTGTCCAAGAGACTGAGTAATTATTAAGATGGAAAAACCCAGTCACAATTTTTTCGTCCCGCCCCGGAATTGGAACCAAGGACTTCAGTGCCATAATCGTCTTGTACCGCGTAGGTATTACAAATGCGCCATCAAGGCAGTCAAAAGGTACATAATTAGGCATCGGGTCGTGTTTACCAGCACGTCGACACCCCGGTGGTACTTCGCAGGAAAAATAATACATTATGGAGGACAATTACTGTTGCACTGTAATTTAACTACAGTTCTGAAACAGACAGAATACCTATACCATCTTCAGGGAAGGAAAACCAAACTTAAACCAACAATACCTTTATAATCAAATGAATCATTCGATCAGATCTGGCAATTATATCATATAGGTAAATGATTCAGAGTACACTTTTCCTTCCTTGAACTTCTGGATTAATATTGTGCCTTTTTATACGTGTCTTTTGACAAGTTATTGTATCATTTTGATTAGGTATCTGAAATAAACTTACTACTTAGAAGTATTGAATAATATCGAAGATAAATAAAATATTCTTGGATTATTGAGAATTGTTTCTGAAATATGCTAGTCTGATGAAAAAGTTTTACCCAAATTGATTTAGAAATTATGATGTTTAATAAATGTTTGTATTTATTAAAAAGCCTTTTACAAAGATTGATAGGATTGAAGCCTACTGCTACACAAAGCAAAAAAAACTATACTCACTATACTAACAGCAGTAAAACTATACTACTCACCACTCGATAATTATGCCAGCCTGTTGAAAAATTTAACTCGGGTGAAAGAAACTTATGAATTTTTGTTCCCCATGTCAAAATTAAACTCAGAATCTTGTGTCTCATAAAAGACTACATTGATCTAACTCATGACATAACATAAAAAAAATATGAGCAAGGCACCTCACGTCTGATTGCAAGTGGAGTTAATTCCAGAGTCTCGACTGACAGCATTGCTGATTTACGCATTTACATCTGGGATATTCCTCCAATTATTTCAAAGATAATCTAGGTTACCCAAGTTGCTCCCCTCGTATCCACAACCGAGGTCCATTCTACCCGATTGATTCCAACGTGGTAATCTAAGTTTTCCTGGTCATTTGTTTTTACGATTCCCATTATGGTTATGTTGGAACGTCGATTGATACTGCTCGCCATTTACTCTAGAAGATTGGTACTTACCTGGCAAAAAAACTACCTTCAAGTGAGCATTTTGGCATCTCTTAACTTGGAAGTATATACAAACATATATCTTATGTCAGGATCACCGCATTTATAGCGGAGCGCAGACAATTTTTTATCGTCAAACTAATATCGACTTTGTCTTCATTGAAATTATATTCAAAAGCAATTAACACAACAATGTCATAATGGATTATGAATATTATATGCGCCGGCCCTTACTCTTACTTTTATTATAAATGCCAACGTGTGTGAAAATGTTCGCATGTTTGTTAGAAGTAACTGCTAAAAGGATTTTGAAAGTAGATGTCGCTGGTGTCGTAGCAATGTCGCTCTGAATTGACACAATTATTGATGTACTGGGAAAGGCACGCGGGTGAAGCCGAGAGCGACACTTAGTTTGAGTTAAAATTATCACCAAATTACGAGCCTATATTATTAAAAATCCACACTAAGGAGTCTGCTACGAAAATGGGCTTAGTGGCAAACGGTACGGTGCGGCGAAGCAGATCCAACACCACGTATGCTGAGCAGCGACGTAGCTATCCGCACCACTCCATAGCGGGCGTTCTTCCTATTCATCCGTACATTTTTCTCGCTCACTCCTCGGTGCCAATCGCCACTTGGTACGAAACCGCTCGTGCAGCCGCTCGGACGGGGACTCGTTACGTTGTCGTACTTCCCCGTATATTTGTTTTTGCCGCTCATTGCACTGCACTAACGGCCCTGTCAAGAACTGCCTCTATGTAGTGCACCCTTTAAATTCCCCCATACATCTGTCCCGCTAACACAAAATAGCACGCGGTGCCTCTCTGGCGACATCTTCGTGGCATGGCTCTAAGGATGATTTCAACATTAGTTATCGTAAGGATACTGCGTACAAAAGAATTGCTTTAAATCAAATCATCCTCACGCCTCCTTTTGAACAATTGTCTATTTGAGAACTATTTTGTGACTGATTCAAAACCCCACTCTCAGTTGTGAAGCAAAAAGAATTTATTGAATGATAATCACTTAAGTGTTTTTTTTTAATATCTTCGAACCCATTACATAAAAAATTCAAAATGAAACATACGAAAATAATCATTATCGAAATAGTAATATTCATAATGGGAGCATTATCATTCGTCGCGGTTACTTCGGCACCAGTCATTAAAACTTTAACCGGTACAGTCTAGACAATCTGTATTTGAGCAGACGGTACTAAAGTAGTCTCGTATCTCCAAACACTGCAACAAAAACGGTTCAAAGCTTTGTTACTTTGGTATTTTGATGGCTGCTATATCTTGTTTGTTGACGATCATTCATTAGCAGGTGAGCCACTTGAGCGATTTTAAATCTTCTGGTACAAAAAATAAATGTCAAAAATAAAACCAATTCAAAATTTTATCTCCATCATCTTATGTTACTAATATTATTTTATTTTACTCGTCTTATCCTATCTCATCTTACTTAACTTTTCATCCTATCTCATCTTACGAATATTATACATACGATATTTTAGTGAAAATGTTTGGATGTTTGTTAGAAATAAACGCTAAAACAGCTGAAGGAATTTGAATGAAATTTGGCAGCCTGATACAACACGGTCTGGTTCAATCAATTTTAATTCAGATAATTTGCTTCCACAGGAAATAATGGACTTTTAATTTTTTAAATAGATGGCATTAGCGTCGTACAATGTTTTAGGGAGTTTTATTTACCCTAAAACATTGATTTTCATCGTAATGTAGCCGTGAGCGATAATTAGTTTGATCATATGGCACAATTTCACGTGAAACTTGAAACAGCTTTTACTTGATCTACAAGTCGCCAGTCCATCGGTATCTTCTGGACAAGCATGGTTTACCTTAGGCCGCATCATGGCTTAACATTAGCCGGAGACGGTCATACGCGAGCCCATTTAGCATAAAATAAACTTAACCAGTTAACTAGGTGTAGTACAAATCTTGCAGCCTCATAGAATAAAAGAAGATTCGAACGTTACTGTCGTGTGGCTGTGATTGGTCGAGAGGCGGTCACGTGATTTATGCGCTGGGCTGTTTCAACCAATCATAATTAGACGACACGGGCATTCGTATCGTGTTTGTTTTGTCAAACTATCGATTTAAATGTGAATTATGAAGCATTACATCGAGTGTTGACCAAGACGTTGACAGCTTTTCAGGATTGTGTTGGCCTATCTTACTGAATGTACCGGGTAGCACTAGAATCTGAACAGTTTAAAGTTCAAACGAAATCTCTACATCCTATGGTGGGTTTTATTAATGCGCTGATTCATTATCTAATCATAATATTCGAAATTATATAAATAGAACGTCACCATAAATTTTACATTTTCTTAAAGTTATTGCAAATTTACTTTTGTATAGAATGCTCGGTTTTCATAAATATTTACATTGTGTTTGTTGTTCAAAGGTACTTTGTCGTCGAAACACCTGAGACAGCGGTTTAGGCATTCTTTTTATACGAAGCCATAGTAATGTTGCGGTTTTCTTTTAAAGAATACATTTCCTCAGTTTTATTTTATGAATGTTACTTTGGTACACTTATACTATATCTACTAGCTCAGTGCAAGGACTCAGTGTTTAATATTGTTAAATATCATTATCCCATATCTAATTTTACTGCTTGGCTTGGGACTCCTCTATCAGTGAGAGAATTTAGGCTTCAGTCAACCACGTATCACCAATGTGTTTTGGCAGACCGCATACTGACATTCATATGGGTTTTTTTTTTTATAAGTCATAGGCGTACCCGAGTCATATACATTTATCCTGCCAAATTTTATCCAAAGTCAATTTGCGCTGTAAAAAAATGGTAAAATATTTTATAGGTATGTGCTATACGTGTTGTTCTCATTCTCATCCAGACTTGAGTTTAATGTGTTTAACGTTAGTGCAATATAGTCATAATAACGTGCCGAGAAAATAACTAATTATGCATAGTGATGTTAGATGTACAAAAAACCCGTTTAAAACGTAAATGTGTTGGCATTATCGCGCATAATAACAGTAAAAGTCTACCAAAATTCCGAGTTACAAAAATATGCAAAAAACCTGGAACATTTTCTTAATGACGCGGTGAGTGCAATTTTCTAGGTATGCAATAATGCCGTAATCCTGTTCTTTCGAAGCGTAGTAAGTGGTAGTTATTTTAATAGCACCTTTTCTTTTGAAAAAGTAATATTTAAGAAACAAAATATCTCCTGTTTCATACCAAAAACAAAATTTTAGATAGGAATACGAATGCCGAAGCAACGATGTGCTACTAAAGCCGAGTTTACAGCGCGGCGTCCCGACATTGCTTTGAAGTCGCCATAAAGTAGTTGTTACTCTCCAATGAGACATCAGATGTTCGATGCTTACTATCAGAATTTGGAGTTCCATAATAACGTTACAATTCATTGCAATCAATGCTAGCGGCGATAGCCTAGTTGGGAGTAGAACGGATTGCCGAGACGAATATCATCAGTCAAAATCCAAAGGATCTCACATCTGACTTTTAAAGTTATGGGCGTATTCTTTGTGAATTATAGCTTATTTAACGGTGAAGAAAAATATCGTGAGGAACCCTGCATACCTGAGAAGATCTCTATAAAAAATTCGAAGGTATGTGAAGTCTGCCATTACTAAGCCAGGTTGGTGAACTAATGCCTATACTCTTTTATGAGTACAGGATACCTAAGCCCAGCAGTGGGACTATAAATAATACAGGGCTGATATTATTACTTCAAGTAATAGGATAACCCTTACTTTAGCTTCATCGAATATAAAATAATACAGGGCTGATATTATTACTCCAATTCAAGTAAAAGCATAAACCTGGCTTTATCGAATAAAAAATAGACGTTCTATAAAACGAAAATTTAACTTTTCGATATCCACACGTTCTTCAAACAAAGCACTCTTCAATCCAAGTGAAATATTGCCTCGCTCACCTGTTGCTTTTGTTTGTAGTCTTTGCAAGCATTACGTCTTGCTCGTAATACGAATGTGTTATATTCGTTTTAGGATTTAGAAGTGATGAAGGTAATCTTGTTTGCGCTTTGTTTTGTTTTTAAAATATAAATCATTTTGTTTTTACTCGAATGCACTAAACATGTTGGTACGACCTAGTTGTATTAAGTAATAGGATTCTTAAATGGTACCATGTAATAAACATTATCATATGTGTATTTGTAACATGAAAACATATATAAAATCTTTATGGATTTAACTTCCAATGTTTTTTTTTTAGTTACAAAATTACTATTTTTATAAACATGGCTGCCTTGCTTAGTAAGTATAATTTATTTTTTGCACATGAAAAATGTGAATGCAATTTTTAGATGACCTCTTTTTTAGTACCAGTATTACAATTTTCGTGTGCAAAAGGTATTTCTTGTTTGAAACCGAAAACTATATCCAAATTAGAATAATCCTATATTTTGTAAATACGTATAAATATATATATCTCGCAGCAATGTTTCTACTTAATGCCGATACCTGAATAATATTTATACTAAAATGCCTACACCAATATTGTAAGCGGTTTATGCGAAAATAAACAAACGGACAAGGAAATAAGATTTATGTTAGACTATCCATGACTTCTCATGTCCCATTGTATTTTTGTACTTATTCAATAGTACTACAAGTCTGTTGGATTGTCAAATACTTTAATATCAGCCTTGAATATTAAATTAATTCCTACTTTATTTAAATTATACGAAATTCTTTGAAATATTTCCAAGTTTCACAAAGAGACAAGAGGAAAAAAACAATCGAGTAAAACTCTGATCCAGTCATTAAAATTTAATCGTACCTATAGTAATGTAAGCAGTTACTGGAAATAATCAGAATAATATTTGCATAAATGGTGAATATTTCAGTATATTTCTTAACTGTTGTACCTTGCACCGTTAATTGTGTTTGTATAATGTGGGGTTGTAGATGACCCAGTTTGCGGACTCTGGATGAAAGGAGAATGCCCATTTTTGTATGAAAGTTGGGCTACGCTTGCGTCTGTACAAAACCTTCACTAAACTATAGGGAATATATCCTAAATCTTATATAAATTGAAAACAATTGGATATTCGATGGGAGTTCGGAGTAATCAGAATTTTATTAACTCGGTTATTTTGAGGTTAAGTATGGACTGCAATAATGTACGGTAGAAAGTACCTACGTGCCTTATAAGTTCAGTATTGCAGTACCTACTTGATATTGCTATAAACAATTATTGGACATTCTTTTCACTTAGCTTTAATCGCTCTTATAAGAAACTGATAGGTATTAACATATCTGATGAGACGAAGCTCCAATAAAACTTCTAAGATAGTATGGCGGAATATTAATTTTTCCACTGAGCATATACTACCCGACCCTTTGTGTAAGTACATATTTTTCTGACTTATGACTTATTCTATTACATGGATTAATTTAATCTTTATTTTCACCTACCATTATCTCATTTCAATATGGCGTCAACACATATTGAAGAATAAATTCAGCTTAGTTTTTATGACCGGCCGCATGCCTGATGCGTTGGCATCAGGCATGCGGCGATGCAAGAGGGTTGCCTCTTTGGAGGATTCCGATCCCAGACAAGTCATGTCAGTAACACCGAGATAAAATGTTGCTTGGCCTGGAAATCGAACAGGAACCCAGGAACTAACTTCACTGCCTAATTAGGCTAATAGTTACTTATCATAGGAAAAGAAAAATAAAACAAGAAATACGAAATCCGATGTATATTTTTATATGTATTTTTGATAGATATGGCTTCCCAGAAAACAAACAAGAACTTGATGTGGCTGCAACACGCTTATAATACTGCTGAAGTGAGTGAATGACTTCTTGCAGTGCTGGTCGGGTCATGTCATGTCGTTGTTGTCTGTAAACCTCTCTATTAACTGATCTGCAGCAGGCAGCACAAATTCATTCCAGCCTTGAAACCTGAAATATAATGTAGAAGTTGAGTATACATGTTCAGATTATTATTATTGATAAACTGTGTTCTTTAGTTTCTGCAAGATTTTTCCCACATTGTGGGTAGGTTAATAATAATCCACATAACTTACAAACTGGATAGCTTGTCTAAGAAATATACTTATCGTTGCTGTGGCATCGCAATGGTGCAGTTAAAACATCGCCGGTATATGTCGTCTCGATTAATTGTCCTGGGTCTAGGTTCTACACGACTTTGTGTTGCTAACTAAAAGCCTTTTCCGTCTCAAAGTTCGGAACACACATTATACACCTTGTTTCTTAACAGTGAATTTCTCGACTCAACATTAAAATACATAAGAATAACACTCTGATCTTGAGTAAAATATTTTAATAATGAAATATTTTCATTCTGACAAATCTAGTGTCAAAAGGTCATTCATTTCAGTTGCCAGTGTAATAAAAATCAGTACCCATATATTTATTTAATTAAAAATAAACTCCAGACATGTTTTAGCTGACTTTAGTATTTCTGTCAATGCAAGTACAAGTCGCCATTTGTTTGTTTTTAGAAGGATTAATATTTTATCTTTTATACCAGCTATTTGGAGTTTGGTTATAATTATTAAGTAAAATATTTTTTTTATAACAATATTTTTGTTTAATTAATAATATATTTAATCCATATATTATAGGTTCAAGTACAATCACATTTATTGTGCATATTAACTTTTTTATTCCGTTTAAAAGGGGAATTTGTTATAAATTGGTATCAATTCGCCATATTGGCAGTAAATTATCAGGTGTTTGATTTGCAACAATTAAACAACTTTTTTTTTCATATCTTTAAAACCCCTATTTGCTCATGGCTGAAATAAATACAAATGAAGTAATAATTAAAATTATGATTTTACATGGTTATTTGGTTAAGACGCATGACTGACGCAAAGATAGCCTGGTTTTGGGCATTGTCCTTTGGTTAATATTTTTTTCTCAAATGTACTGTTGAACTGACGCGGTCTTAGGGTCAGGCGAACCGGTAACAAACCCGAGGCCTTGCGCTTACAGTGAGATACTGCGGTGCCTTCGACTCTTAGGCTTAGGGGCAATTTTTTCGATCTTACTAACAAAACTGATAAAAATATTTAACTTTTTTTTTGCTTTCGCCTGAGGCCCTCGCGTCTTTTAGCGTCTCCTCTGCTGCTGAACATTAATAACAGTTCTATAAGTCGTTACATTGTCGATTTAATGTCTAGCCCATGCAACCAAAATGCGTGGATTTGATTTCAATATAACATGTGAGTTGGTGGGGATTTTAATTTGTATCTGATATGGAGATAGGCTCGCCTCTATTGCGCAATGGGACGTTGTACACAGGGCGGAAAGTGGGTGCATCACTTGCGCCTCTACCTACCCCTTCGGGGATGTGTGTGTAATATTAATTCTTCAGACCCAGATAGACCTTGCAAACAAAGTTATAGACACAGCCAGCATATCAATATCACAAAACAGCCATATTTCATGCTATTATGTCGATTTTCGTAATCAAATGCAGCTTAACCGCTCTACTCAATACTTATAATTTCTAATAAAACTCTTATGTTTTTCGTGCGGCACTGACAAGGATATTATGTTAACTGGCTTCTTCGTAATATATCAGACCATATTTCTTTCGTTTCGCAATTCTTAGCTCGATGATATACGACTTTCATCGATAGAAGACACTTATCGTGTGCGAGATTTATGATATTTTCGTATTATTTATACTCCTTATTATGATGTTGATAATTGGGTGTATGTGATGGGATTGGATTCATATATTCTATATGGATGATTGTCATGGATGTTGTGGAAAAAAATTATTCGACATAGCTTTTTGTAATTGTTTTTATTTTCATTATGTCAGCTTTGTTACTTTTGTTGATAAATTATATCTCTAGGAAAGATAATTTATGACTTAAATTTAAAGAGGTAGTTCAAAGAAAATCAAATTTACGTCGGTAAAACAATTATTATTGGATAATTTAAGTAGTTTATTAAGTGTATAATTATTGTGCTTTAGTGATTTTTGCCGCAAGCGATAGTAGGTCACCAGAATTTCTTACAATAGGCCTTAAAACACATACGATGGATATTAGCTGACAGTGTCGAACGGTCCCTATAACCTAATTCTTAGCTTCCAATTATGAAGAATTTATATAGAAACTAATTATCGTTAGAACGATCACTAGACCGCATTTATATATGTCGTCATCGAGTTGATTTTTTAAATGGAACGCCAATGCCATCTTATGGCATTCGACAGAATCTTCGCTACACAGCGCAATAAGGATGTCAGACGACATCAATAAGGCCGGAAAGCTAGCAGTCAAAGAGAATGACAAGCCTATGAAAAATTAGCAATTCAGTTGGTTTTAGATTAAGTGATCAAATAATATTATTGGAGACTAGTGCTGTGAGTGCGTGGAGACTGTCTCGCGTTCCGTAGTAGTTTGTGTTGTTGGAATTATAATTGTTTTGGGACAAAAGATACAACTACTCAAATCTGACATCAGCTATTGTGATCCGACATATCCCCACATACGCCCACAATACTTAGTAGTAACAAGCTATGGAAGACGATAACGAGCATACACCATGCCTGCCGTTATACATTATACCTACATATATAACCTATCTGTTGTTTCAGGTTTTTTTCGAAAAATTTTACCTTTCGGCACTGTTAGCCATATTCTCTATCCCGCACGTTATTTTGACAGTGCGTAACAAGCACGTAACACAACACGTCATGTTTAGGACTATAGAAATTTGGCTTACAGAATACCATTCCACGCACATTTCTCGAAGATAACATGACACGGCCGCGTAACGCGATTACACTATCATACAGAATAAGGGCCCTGATAGCTAGTGGACTGCCAAAAATCTTGGAAACCCTTTACCCCAATGCCCCAAGAAGTTGTTTTACTTTTAATATGGTTTAAACATTTCAAAGTAGATGTACAGAACCGCAAGTAAACTTCACAAACAAAACTCGTAATAAAGATAATAAAGCAACGGAGATGTCAGGATATGGTAACAAAACGAACAAGGAGTTACAAAGGCATTGAATATGGGATGTTCACGGCTCATGTAGTTTCCTTGGCTAGGCGTATCGCGATAGGCTGCTTCACAAATGCAATGTTAGAAAGGAAAATAGATCGTTCTCGTCCCTTCGAATTGAACATTGAATTCGGTGGTGGCAGGATATGTTTTATATCCGCCCGGATAGCGACGTCCGAACACAAGTTATTAAAATCCGCTATAGTGGTCTATGTTAGTATGCCGCGTTGTTGGATCAGCCTCCGTATATCCGGCCCGAACAGGCCAGTACAATCGTATGTTGTCACATTGTTGTGTCCGAAAAAACATAGAGCAGTTCAAAGTGCAGTAATATTATTCCTGCTAGTACGTACTTTAGATCTATTGTATACGACTGTATAAGACTGGACGGAGAATATCGTTAAAACGAGTATTCGCGATTGTCCGACGTGTCTCTTTTGAAGATCTGCTAGTGCTCTGCTATTCTTGTATATCCAGTTTTAAACAAATCGGCATAGCTGTATTGACTGGCAATAGATAGTCGTCTATTGTCAGTCGGTACTCCTTCCGGACCTCACTTCGCTTACCATTCGATACAGTGGAATCACTTAGTTATACTCGTATTAAAGTAAGACTGCTGTTTGATATCTTATTAGAACTATTTATCATGATGTTTAAACGTCTCATAATGTTTCTTACATCCTTGGATGAAGAAACATCACAACCAGATGTGCGTTTGTCATAATAATCTCCGAGTACATGACGTTTACATTCCGTAGAGGGCGAAGCAAAATTAACAGTAACCACAGTAATTGTTATTGTCATTGAGATACTTCACACGTTCTAAGGTTTGTTCGCTGTTCTCTTCATTAAAATCAATTTATATAGGAGGGTGTGGCTTATGGAAATGGATTCCCAAATGCGCCATCCTTGATGGTAACGAATAAGGATTAATAAGACTAGACTTTTATGTCGCTAAATATGTCGATATCATAAAAATGGGGGCATACCCTTAAGACACATCCTATGGCAATGGGTCTACAAGATACGTTCACATTCTTGATAGGAATGAACAAGGATTAAGATGAGAAGACTTTTAAGTGTCGAAAAATCTCGTTATAGAAATGAGGGCACACCCTCAAAACACATCTTATAGTAATGGATCTACATGATACGTTCACGACCTTGATAGATACGAATAAGGATTAAGAAGAGAAGACTTTTAAGTGTCGAAAAATCTCGATATCATAGAAACGAGGCACACCCTCAAGATACATCTAATGGTAATGGATCTACATCATACGTTCACATTCTTGATAGGAATGAATAAGGATTAAGATAAGAAGATTTTTTAAATGTCGAAAAATCTCGCTATCATAAAAATGCACGTACTTCAGAACACTGTTGGTTTTCTGTTAGACAGAGGCTTTGTCAGTCGAATTGCATATGCACACCGGATAAATAAGTATATTTATTTATACGCACTTCATATTCTTCTTCTGTAAGGATATGGTAAAGAGACCCCTTGCAACCTATTGGTAAGCGGAATGGACTCCAGATATAGTGTTTAATGACGAGAAATTATTATCCATCGCGAGTCGACTTAAATATGTATCATCATCATCAGCCGCAGGAGTTCCACTGCTAAACATGGGCCTCCCCCGAAGATTTTCATTTCATTTTGATTTCGAAGCGACCCGCATCCAGCGACTTACTGCGACTTTTATGAGATCATCTGTCCATCTCGTAGGTGGTCATCCAACACTGCGCTTGCCAGTTCATGTCCTCCACTCCAAAACCTTCTTGCTCCATCGGCCATCAGTTCTGTGAGGACAAATGCCATGCCTACTGCCAGTTCAGCTTGTCAATCCGAGCTAATAATATGTATACTATGTTACAAATGTATTTAATACGACGGTCCAATATCAGCAATGGAACAACTAACATACTCATATTTATTCTAAGAATTAGGGACACCTGAAAATAAAGAGAAATGTGTGCTGATCCCCGGAGGAAGTGAAGCGAGCGCCATTAAGGATGGTTGTGGAGTGCTACGGTACATTTGAACCGGCCTTTTGGGGTTAGCACTTAACACTTATTGGATTCCGGCATACACTACTGAATTCAATGAGTATTGCTTTATGTGTTAGGTGGGTTTTGAAGGATAATTTTAAAAATGACGCGACGAGCTAGCTGCTCGCAGCTGGCTAGCCTATTAGACGTAACTGCTCTTAGCCATTAATAAGGCGATTTAAAAGTATCTTAAACCAAATAATTATAGAAGATACCATGACTTCCTTTGAACCTAATCATGCAATATTTTATTAGTTGGATGATCTGCACTTATAAATGATATATTTTGTATTTTTTTATTATCATATTGAACTACTAGAAACACAATAGTTTCTTAAGAAATACGAACAAAGCCATCTATGATAACGCTCATATAGTAAAAAGTACCGTTTTGTACTACAATGACTGTTATCCTCTTCCGCTACACATAGTTCTGAACTTATTGTATAGATGGCGCTTATGTAAATAGTTCTTTCGCTAGGATAGTGCCTAGAATCATTTTTTTATATTGATTACAATAGCTATCTACACTAGAATGTTTTCTAGATCGTTCTGTGCTAAAAAGCAGACAAAGTACTTTGTGTACACATAAATCTCTAGACGGTTACATAATATTATATCATATAAAAATGAATCCCTATTTCCCTTGGTCACGCCACCACGCGTGAACGGCTGGACCGATTTCACAATTTTTTTTTGTTGTGTTTGTTATTGTCAGGAGAAGGATCTTATGAAAGAAAAAATTAACGAAGTTAAGCGGAACGTTAGAAAATTTAAGAAAAGTTAATTTCAGCGATTGACAGAATGCGCGCTGCAAATTCATAGTTAAGACGGTACAACGTCTATCGGGTAAGCTAGTATATTATATTTAGAGGTGAGATTAATCGTTCGCCTGTAAAAGTCATGATAATAATTCAAATAAAGCTTATTTAATAAGCATGACTTGACTGAATAGACACACTATTGAACACGACTACGTAAATTGGTAAAAATTTATTTATTTATTTATTTATTTATTTAAGAAACAAACGGTCATACACAAAAAAAAACATACAATGCTTTATTAAACAATAAATAGGACCTATAGTTCCCTTAATATAATAGTATATATATCTATAAGTTTTATTGGCTAAGCTCCACCACCTACTATTGCACATTTCTTATTATACATATATTTTTATTATTATTGCGCTTTTTTATACAATATTTAAATAAATTGTCGCCGCTGTACATATAACTCATAACACAACCACGGCCATGGTTCTAATCTAATTAGCAACATACCTGTTTTATTTTCACATTGAAATACTTTTTCAAACGGGGTATACTACAATTGAAAATATCTATATCAAACAGTTCATTATTTTCATTAAATATTATACAAGCACGTCTTATAAAGGCATTCTTGCAATAAAGAGTTCTACAACCTTGAATGTAAAATAAATCTTTTTTCGACAAAGACGCTCAGGTGCGCGGGGTACCTTCAAAAATACATTTTGCAGAAGTAATGGACTGTCAATCAAATTATGGATGATTTTGTATAGAAGCACACAGTCCACACAGTCTCTCCTTACTTCTAATGTTGAAAGTTCATAATACGCGAGTGAATCATCGTAATTAAAGCCAGACCGGCCAGTTCTATAGTCTAAGGTTTTAATAAATTTCTTTTGGACCATTTCAATCCTACCGATATGAAATTTGTGATACGGTTTCCAGACGGCACAAGCAAATTCGAGGCGACTACGAACAAAACTATTATACAGAATCTTATATGTGGAAGCATTATTAAATGGTTTACAGACACGCAATATAAAACCAAGTTGTTTATATGATTTATTAACTATAGAATCTATATGAGGAATAAATGTGAGTTTACTATCTATAAGAACTCCCAAATCCCGTATTTGAGTTACCCTTTCAAGATTTTTGTTAGCTATTTTGTAGTTATAGTTAATAATGTTGTGTTTCCTTGAAAAGCTAATAACATAACATTTTTCAAGATTTAGGAATAATTTGTAATTGTTACAATATGTAACGAAATTGTTTAAGTCTTTTTGCAATAAATTACAATCATCAATATTACGAATGACTCTAAAAATTTTTGTATCGTCTGCATATAACAGTAAATTTGACCTAAAAATAAAATTATTTATATCATTAATAAATAATGTGAACAACAAGGGACCCAAATGGGAACCTTGTGGGACACCCGAACTAACAGACTTGTTTTGTGACGAGAACCCCGAAAGAACAACGCACTGGTGTCTATTTTCAATGTACGATTTAATCCAACGAAATAAATCTCCGCTTATGCCAAGTTGCCAAAGCTTGATAAGAAGAGTCCTATGACAAATTTTATCAAATGCGTTGGCGAAGTCGGCGTATATGGCGTCCACGCTGTAGCCGTCATCCATAGCATTAAAAATTTCTGAAGTAAAGACAAGAAGGTTACTGTCTACGGAGCGACCTTTATAAAAACCGTGTTGATTGGGTATAATATGGCGCTTGGCAACATTGAAAACTTGATCTGTGACAATTTTCTCGAAATTTTTTCCAAAATGACATAGCTTAGAAATTGGTCGAAAAAAATGAAAAATACTTAATAATGACCGGATCGAATGGCCAACAGTAGATTATAATATGACTACAGCATAATAAAGTATAATTAATAACACTTTTTGCACTTATGTACAGGCTTTAAGCAAATATATTAGGTTTTTTGTTTACTCACCGATGGAAGCTGATGATTTCAGTTTCATTTTCCTTACGAGACGAATGAGATATACACCCCACAATAACGCAGGCCATTGCTTGTTCGTAGGGCTATATTATACTTAAACAGCACTGTGTATTTATTAAAATTAACAACAAAAATATGACACAACATGTAGCCACTTTTGAAAAGCACGCGCTGAAGTATAACGTAACTAAATTGTGTGGGCGCGTTTGTGACATTATTTTGAGATTGGCAAGTTGGAACATTTGACATTTTATTCGCTTTTTAATTCGGCATCATAAAGAGGACCAAAGGTTTCTTTTCAACGGTTTTGGCCTATTTGAAAAAATAGGATAAGTATATGAGGGTAATTTAGATTCCTTCTATGCTTGTTCTTGTTCTGGGAATATTATTCGATCTTTCAAAAACTAGTCTTAAATTGACAATATAAGGTAGTTAACAAAAACATAGATAGTACTTATAGCATACATATGCATTATACAATATATCCTTACCTCTCAGTAAGACAAGGAGGCCCGTGCCCAGCAGTGGGACAGTATAGGTATAATACAGGGCTGATTTTAATTATTTATTGTATACTTAAGTATCGTAAGTTACTGCTTACAATATATAATAATGTAATGTCAGAATGTGATTCATGTTTGAATATTGTGGTGAAATAAGAAATGCGTGCACCGTGGAAAGCTTTCTTTGAATAAATATAAAATAAATGTGATGTAGGTGGGTTAAAAATAAATCCAGAGTTAGATACGATTGGCTACACATTACTTTATTTTAAACACGTAAATTACGAGGTAAAATAACCAAGCTTCCGCGTTATCTTTAACAAGGAAAATAATTATTTTGGACAATGTTGAAATAACAAATAATTCGTTGTGTACAAACTAACTGAATAGTTGGTATTTAATGATAATTTATCTATACTATTATATACCTAGTCTTGCCATAAATATTGTAATAAAGAAAAAAGAAAATTGTTAACTGCAAATAACATTTATTACTTTTACAGTGTGTCAGTTTAATACATAAATATAAAACAATTAAAAATATAAAAGCTTATTCGAAGTGGTCTCCATTGGCTGCAATACAGTCCTTTAAACGATGAGGCCAGTTATCAATAGAAGCACGCACTCTTTCCATGGGAAAATTCTTCACTGCCAATCGTATAGATTGTTTTAGGGACTCCAAATTATCATGGCGTTTAGAGCAAGCTGTACTCTCTAAAACTGACCACAAATCATAATCCAGCGGATTAAGATCGGGACTAGACGACGGCCAGTCTTCAGCTCTGATGAAGTCCGAAACGTTCGATTCCAACCAAGACTGCGTGGACCGAGCTTTATGACCCGGCGCCGAGTCTTGCTGGAAGGACCATACTTGGTTATTGAACATGGTGATGTTAAGGGGCTTAACTACCTTCTCAAGAATGGTATCTTGATACACTTGTGCCGATGTTTTGATACCTTTTCACAAAAATATGGCTCAGTCACTCCTTCATAGCTAACACCCCACCAAACCATCACTGAAGTCGGATAATGTCCACGTTGCACTCTGTCGACTAATTGGGAAGCTTCCTTAGAGCTTTGAGCATAAATACGGTCATTTTGTTTGTTAAAATGTTGCTCAATTGTAAAAATTTTCTCATCCGTAAACAAAATTTTTCTGTGACCTCCCTTTGCGTACCGCTTCAGTAGTTGTTTCGATTTTACCACCCTATTCTTCTTTAAATTATCAGTTAAGAAATGGCCAGTGCGTCTCTTATAGGCTGCAAGTCCTAAGTCATCTTTTAAAATACGCGACATGGTTCTAGGTGCTATCTTCATTTCCCGAGATAAAATCTTTTGCTTTCGGACAGGATTTCTTCGAATTCTTTCCCTTACTGCTTTGACCACCTTTTTCGTACGAACACTACGTGGACGGCCAGATCTTTTCTGTCACAAACAGAGGAGGTCTCATTGTACCTATTAATAGCCCGGTACACAAACATTTTACTAATACCAAGTGTATGGAGAGTTTTAAAAATTGCATTTGGCTCCATACCTACTTTGTGTAATGCTATCACAGCGATTCGGTTCTCTTTATCACCCCACACCATTTTAATATCGCAAAATATTTTACAATGTATTGGCGCCAAAATGAGAAAACACAATGAACAATCGTATAAAAATGACAGATTCGAAATTCAAATGTAATATTTTTTTATAATTAAGTGTAACAGTATTTATGGCCAGACTAAGTAAAGCTGAAGTTTGTTTGTTTGTTTGAACGTCTCAGGAACTACCGGTTTGAATTGAAAAATTGTTTTAGTGTTGGATAGCTTATTTATCGAGGATGGCTATAGGCTATTTATCATCACGCTATAACCAATAGGAGCGGAGCAGTAATGAGAAATATTGCAAAAACGGGGAAAATTGATTAGTTTTGTTAGCTTCCGTTGCGAGTGCTGCGTAAACGGGAAAAATTATGCAACAATTATGCATCACAGAATTGTTCCTCTTAAAAAAAAAAAGATTATTATAAAACAAAAACCCCAGCCACAACCATCTGCTTGATTGAATGCGGTAAACTCAAAAACTACTCAACGGATTTTGATAAAATTTGGTATGGAGATAGTTTGAGACCCTGAAAAGGACATAGGTTACTTTCTATCCCGGGGAAATATATAGCGTGACTTTTACAACAAAAAACTTTAATCCGGAAAAACTTTATCACGCAGGTAGAGCCGCGGGCAAGAGCTAGTTAATATATAAAGCTGAAGGAACTACTAAACCGATATCGATTTTTTTCACTAATAGAAATCTACATTACTCCTGAATGCTATAGGCCAATTTTATCCCGGGGAATTATTTATTCCGGAAAAATGTTAACGTGGACGGAGCAGCAGTCGAAAGGCAGTTAGTAACAATTCTAAATGGTTATTAAAATTGTATGCAGTTATACATAATTATACTATCTTGTTTACTTATTGATTTGTTTGTAGCTTTAAAATATGTTCAATAGATTAGGATGTTCAGCTTCAAAACTCTACCTCGTTTAGATGTTAAATATAATAATAATTACACTTGTAACAATGACCTAGATCTAGGAGTTTCTGATACAACGCTATATAGGTCAAGATAATGGACTAAGCGAAGTGTACAAAATTGAGCCCTTTTATAAAATAATCCGTAAAGCTTCATTTATAATCCCCATGTCTATTCGCAGTAAATGTAAGAAATCATTATCCATAAGCATTTCAAATGTATTAACTTACTCTATGGTATATATTATAAGACTACAAATCCATATTTTTTTATACGAGCATGGGATACTAACTCTGGTTCACTGATAGTCGAGTGGGGACCAATAGAATGTCGTCTGATGAGAGATTATAACCCCTCGGCAGTCGACACAATTATGTCAGCCTGTTGGAACCGGGTACACAGGCTAATCCCGGAACGCGACACACTTGCAATGGCTACTATGGCGGGTACACCTTGTGTACGTTGATCGCAATCCGGGCGGATATAATATATATTTTAATTTGTGCCATGTTGACTGCAAGGTACCTCCATGAAAAAAATATATTCTAACAGCACATTAGGCCAGCGTGTTGGATTAATGTTAATTACCTCTCAATAATAAAGGAGAGTCGTCTTGCAGTGTTTTACAATATGATACAGGTAATATAATTATATTCGTATTAATATATTACGTAGTTTATGAAAAACAGGAAATATTGTTTATAAAATTATTAGTATTATTCCGTTTCTTTGGAATTAAATGACAATGGTTTATTTTTGGAAATTCAGTTTGTACCTGATAGTCGAATTAAATGGCATTTGTTGGCGAACGGTTCTCCTTTACCAATAATATTAATTAATAATTCTACAACGCCTATGGCGAAAGTAATGTAAAATTGGTATTCCACGATGCTCTATCATAACTTATTTTTGGGGTGTAGATTAGGTTTTCTCTATCATCCTGTCCCCGGAGGGGCGATTGACCTCATCGTGTGAGCTATATCGAAGAATTTCTTTAAAGCGTATCTGGGCCATATTTTCAAACACATTTTCCCTAGTTAAAACAAACTGTTAAGGGGTTAAGATATGTAAAACTCAATTTTATGTCCAGTTTGGGCGTCCTGCAAAAAATAATGTAAGCATTCTTTGCAAATATTTTTCAAGAAATAAGTAGTTTGGCCTATGGTCTTTTGCACAGCGGCGTATTTTTTTTTATTAAACACGATACCGTGAATAAAATCATAATTAATATCTGCCAAACATCGCTCAACGGTAACAATTTTACACCGTTAACATTTCGATATTTCTCGTATTTACTTGAGTTAACTATATTCTGAAATAAAACTATACTCTATTATTAAATACACTCATCTTATTTTTTTTAAATACCGTTATATATAACAAAATATTTAATTATTTTTAAAAACGCCTACTCAAACAACAGCTTATAGTAACAGGAATATTTGCAGTTACGCGCAGTCAGGCGCTCTCACAAATTGATGTCGACATCATTTCATCTAGGATGTGTATATTATGTACTAAGTAACATAAAATATTCTAAAATACTGTATACACTCTATGTAAAATTAAAAAACACAAATAAGAATTAAAAAATATTTACACGTGATTTGGACTTCGTCTAATTTATATTAAATGCCTTACCCTTCCATACTAAAGGTTTTTGACAAACTACAATATTTTTAGGTAACTATGTATATTTTGTCACTCGGTTACTAAGAGTAATTTTCGGTGTTGCGATATATTATAATAATTGGAATTTGGGTGAGGGTGGATGTTTGAATTAATTTATTACAAATATTGATATTATGGATCAATGGTCACTAGACAGAAAAATATGTTAGATTTGGTATTGCTGGCCACCATTTTGAATATTATTATTTTGGGCTCCGTTTTAAAGTCGATACCTGGACATGTTTTGGACCACAAAACGAGAGTCTAGTACACACTAGAGCCGATTTTAGACTAGCAAGTTCTCGCATTACTTACTATATTGCACAAGAACTTTTAGACACGTTTATCTTAGCGGAAATATTTTTATTAGTTTATACAAATGGGATTTTTAATTTGGTATGGAGACAGTTTGAGACCCTGGGAAGAATACAGGTTCCCGGGAAAATATACAGCGTGACTTTTATAACGGAAAACTTAAGCCCGAAAAACTTTATAAAGCGAGCGGAGCGCAGGCAAAAGCTAGTACATAATATTTTCAAACGTAACTTTGACATACCTAATATTTTGGCAATCAAGGATGTAATTGTACAATACCGTGTAGCTACACGTACCGCCATTTACTTAGCTTTGGTGTAGCGCCCAAGGTCAACGCTCAAGGGCACTGGCCCCACTTCCATTCTTAAGGTCAGGGAGGTCTATTCCGTCTACAGGAGCAAATCTACATTTTTGTTACTACAGGGCCCTTATTCTGTATGATAGTGTAAACGCGTAACGCGGCCGTGTCATGTTATCTTCGAAAAATGTGTGTGGAATGGTATTCTGTAAGCCAAATTTCTATAGTCATAAACATGATGCGTTGTGTTACGTGCTTGTTACGCACTGTCAAAATAACGTGCGGGATAGAGAATAAGGCCCCTGGTGCTCTAATCCAAGGACAGATTTGTTAGCCATAAAGGTAGAGGAGTCAATATTTCCTTATACTGCTATCAAAGCCGTCCTTCGATTACAAAGCTAGTTTGACAACTTTATAAGATCACTAGATATCGTAAACTTTTGTATCTAACAATCTAATAAAACGTCCCGTTACTTATTTGTAGGCATATAACATGTCTGATGTAAACTTTTATAGAATTTAATTAATGTCTCTTATTTCTCGATATGAGGACTGAAATAGAATTAAGGAAAATAACTATGAACTATATGATTTCTGTAGGTAAATGTATGTCAATCAGTTATTTGTAATAATAAATGATGGACGTTTGCGAGGTTATATTATTATTGATCAGCTTTAATTTCCTGGTTGCAGCACAATGTGAGTCCCATATTATTTTAATTCAATTTCATATTTCGAATATGCAATTGTATTTTAGATTTTTTTTTATATTTTTTTAAATTATCGACTTGTGTCATATAAAATTTTCTAATTTTGACTAGAACGTTATTTGTGAGCATTCGAGTCTGATTTTGCGAATGATTTTTTTAATTTTTTGTTTCATTATCTCTATTAATTTAGTGTGTATTCCCAAAACGTATGAATTATTTATTTAAAAAATTCTGTGTTTTTTAAAGCAATTTATGGTTTATTCCAGATTCGCGTCCGGATGTGAGCATGGTGAGTCGTTATTCATTTTATTTTAATATAAAACGTACAATTAGCCACTAAAGTGACTGAAAAATTCGAAACTTCAAAACCCTACTACTCATTAACTTCAATCGAAATTATTTTTACTTTATCTAAAATAAAGGTATCCTACAAATTGTAATTAAGTGCAGAAAAAACTATATTTAATACGAAAATAAAAAAAAAGGTATACTCATAACATTAGTAGGTACCCATGTCTACGGGTGAAAGGCTATTTGACTAAAACGACATTTTATTGCGACACATTTCATACATATTTAAAATGAGCACTTTTTTCTATTTTTTTTAAACCTAACTAAAATTTTTCAAAAAAAAAAAATAACCTCTTAGGTCAATTTGGCTTTCAACCATCGATATAACATTGCGGAAACCGATTTAAAGTTATAGATAAAATAATATTGTTTATTTTAGCTTGAAATTATTTCTGCAAATTACATAAAACAAATCAGTCTACTATTATTCGAATAAATAACTTGTATTAGATCTTCGCAATACTTGAGTGAACTTAACAAGCGAACGATCTTCCATATCCATTTTTGTTTTTACGCATACAATTATAATCTGCTAGTAAATGAGAACAGGAAGACTTTAATAATAATGAATTATGTGACGGAAAACAAATAACGGAAAATCAACTCGGTGACATGTTTACACCGTATTAATAGGTGTTAATTATAATAATGGCAATTGAAGCAACAATATCAAATTATTTTGAATAAATTTTATTAGCATGCAAATTTTCATGTCTTAGCATGCTAAATAACCATGCTAACGCTAACTGCTAATATGACACATGAATTAAAATTGTGTGAAATTTAATATGTGTTCTTTTTTATTTATTGTCAATTTACCTTCTATAGATTTTATTAAAATGATATGATATTAATTTTTATATTATATATAGAATGAGTATTATACCCTGATATACCTAGTAGTATAAGTTTTTCATAAAATTACCTTTAATTCTATATTTAGGCACAATAGTCATTTTCGTGTGAAATATTATTCGGTTATTTCCAAAAATATAAACGATAATTCAAATAATATCTTAAGTCACAGCACATGACAGATTTGTCAGCTGACTTTTGTTTATTACACAATGCCGAGTCATCTGCGAGGCTCTTAAATGATTTAAGCTTTGTTTATTAAATAGTTCGATACATTATACGTCTACTTGAGATCCTACTCAAGTGTGAGAACGGTTTATTAATAAGGCCATTAAGTTGCTATTAGGTTTGCAAATAAAAATATCGTGAGCTATGGTGAATAGTCTTTCAGTTTCTTACCCAGTAGGTTTTGATACTGTAAGCTCCAGGGTTCGAATTCCACGTCGGGTAAAAAAAATATAAAAACACAATCATATAGAAGTTCTCTGGATATTGAAAAAATCTGTACTTCATATTATAAGGCTGAAAAGTTTCTTTATCTCAGGATAATAGTTCCTGGATAACAGTTTTTTTTTCAATAATAAGAATTTACATTACCTTACTACTCCGGAGTGCTATAGGCTACTTTTATCCCGGTAAAATATTTATCTGGAAAAACTTTTACATGCGCGCGGAGCCGCAGGCAAAACCTAGTATCTTATATGTAAATTGACTTACCTGTTATATCATGTGCTGGAAATAAAGTCGGTGAATAATTATTTTCTATAGAAACCTCTGTTTACCGCTTGACAGCTTATTTTATCCTAATAAACTCAAAGAATTAAAAGAAGAAAGCCATAGACTACCTATAGCAGTGGAAAATTAAGCTTAGAAATAAACTAAAAGGCATAAAAATATCTCTAATAACAAATATTTTTCTATTTTCAGGTTACTAAAGATGATAGCGCAACGTGTACCTCAAAATATAGTAAGTGTAATGTTTTTATCATGGTATTATGAACTCAATGCACTATTTTTAATAATCTATATCTTGATGAAATATTCACAGCATATTTTCACACACACTTATTCATTATCATACTTTTATGTTGATTATAGCAGGGTTGTCATAACATTAAATGTTAAGTGCGTACAAAAGAGTCTCTCCAGGGCCAAATAGTAAATAGTCCCCGCAACTTAAATATACATTGATTGCTGCAATCGTTAGAAAAAGAAAATAGCATTTAAATATTCGCCAGTCATGAATCAACTTGCTATTGGCAGCTGTTACTCACATAATGAAATAGTGGGATATGCCTTGCTTGTACAAAAAATAATCCAAAAAGAAAAATCCGAGGCACATCTAAGCTGTACCAATAACATGTTTTAAATTTGTAAAAAATATATTGGCTCTCTTCTCCTCTTTTTTTAAATACAAACGAATGTCGAGACGAGTTTTTCAATAAGTCGATTGCCTGACATAAACGTTTTAGACTATCCATAAACAATACCCAGAAATATTAATGAATAGATCCAAAACCCTAAAACAATAATTGTTAATACTCATAATGGCAAGTAACTACACGGGCTACAATGTCCTTCGAGCAAGAACCCGACAGTTCTTGCAGAATGCTGTTTGAGTGTAAAAATAAATATTACGGTGACACCTACCTCGACGGGCTTGTATAAGAGAGACCTTCTATATAGAACTGTAAATTATATTTTTTTTAATAATTGTTTCAGGTTCATGTGAAGTGAAAATAGTAAGTATTTTATAAATATTATAAATGCAAAAGTCGGTGAAAGTGTTCGGATGTTTGATAGAAGTAAGCTTAGAAACAGCTGTTTGGGTTTGGATGCAATTTGACACACACTAAGACCGAGTCCTGAATAAAAACTTAGGCGACTCCTATCTCGGTACCTTGGTGTTGTAAGAAATAATTGAATTTTTGAATATACGGCACTGGTGTCGTACAAATGGTTTTATGGATTTCAATATATGACGCTGGAATTGTACAGATGGTGCTATGGATCGGTACAATGACTTAAGAAAAAAGGAAGGGCTACTTCTGTAACAGGAAAGGCTTTTAACCCGTACGAAGCCGAGAGCAACACCTAATGATATAATGAATTAATTATAAAATAATAAACAACAGGAAAAAAAAGTGAAGTAATCTTTAAAATATTTTTCACGCGAAAAATTATGTTTGTAAAATTATTTAGTTTTCATGCCACGTGACGCGCCAGGCTGTGATGCGACTGTCTTAGTGTAGTTGGTGTAGTTCGTATTTGCATACTACATAATATTTTCTTTTTTAGGATGACTCCTTTAGGATACCAGGACCTGCAGGACCCATGGTAAGCTTTAATCTATATTTGAGTTCATGGGCGATGGCTATTATTTGATACTAAGTGATCTTGCTGCTCATTCGGCTAATATTTTTCATAATCTCAATTGGTTAATACCGATACCTTAATATCAATAAATAACGATATGTTGCAATTATTAACTTTATTCCCTATCATTGCCACCAAAAGTACTTTTTTGATCAAGTTAAAATAATTAAATTCTTGTCACAAATGTAAATTTTCATGTTTTATTATGATGCTCAGTTGTAAATAAGAATGTAATAAGAAAGCACTAAGAGTGACTAAAGAACTAATTATGAACACAAACTACCTAGTTACACTTACATCTATTATGAGCCAGTTTTATTTAGAAGAAAATAAATTTATGTAACACGTATAAAAAGTCTATGCATTGTAGTTGAACACAAAAGTGCCATTAAATTGATTAAACTGCAACTTATACATTGATGTATCTATTTTAAGGGACCACAAGGACTCATTGGACCGCCAGGTGAAAAAGGAGAGACGGTAAGACAACCCTTATATACAAACGAGCCTTAAAGAGTGATCACCTCCCGACAGACAAGGGCTTGCCTGTGCCTCTGGTGTTACAAAGTCCATGGACGGTGGATGCCGCTTACCATCAGGCGGACTGCTAGTTCGTTTGCCTACTAACGCCCTTATTCATAAACGTTATTTATCTAAGGACGGAGCATTGCTGTAATTACAAGTCTGTTTCTCAGCTCTGTTTATCTTACAGCTTGCTGTTCGTTCAGCTTTGTTTATCTGACAGCTAGATTAAAGTTATATCTCAATATTAGCCAATCACAACGGCCCTATGTCTACGCTCTGCGAAGGCTGCCATGCCGTCAGCACTGAGAAACAGACTTGTTATGACAGCAATGCTCCGTCATTAGATAAATAACGTTTATGAATACCGGCGTAAGGCAATAAAAAAACATAATGACAAATTGAACTAGTGAAATATGAGGTAATTATTTGGTTAATAATAAAATATATCTATTTTTAGGGATCGCGGGGAGCTGATGGAGAGAAGGGACCAAAAGGAGACACAGGAAACCAAGTACTGACACAAATTTTATTTATTTTTTGTACATAATATATAACATCATAACATCAAATACTAATGCGAAGCATTACAGACAAAGACGTTAATTATTAATCTTAACAGGTTTCAATACTTTTTTGTGAATTCCTGCAAGTTGTATATAAATATATCCTAGTTTTGGGATATAACGTTTAACAAACTGATTTACATAGCTAAAGATAAAAAAAGTTGGAATGCAAAAACAGTAAAATTGTCTATCGCAATAACAGAGGAATATTATGAAACAGCTTGTATCATCAAATTCAATGAATTTTTAACTTTCAATCGTCGTCTCCAGAGTGTCTACTTCAAAAACGAACGTCGAAACTTCGGTCCGAAACGAAGAAAAGAACTTTGTATTTAACTTCACTACTAAATTACTTAGGATCCGTCTCCGTTCTGTAGCTTACCTTACTGGTAGGATCAATTCCCGTATGCTTTTTTTGAATAAGCAGTAAAACTTTATCGTTGCTTATCCTTTATCCTCGTTTTAAAAAGTGATTGTGAAACCCTATAAGTTCTTACAAATTCCATGTCTGAGATATTGTGATGAACGGTTCGGATCCGTCGTCGAATCCGTCATCGGACCCGTAACACTTCGTAGTAACAAACGTGCGATACGTTATCCGAACCTGCAGATTTTGTTTTTCGAAGTAGACCCTCTGGTTTCTTTTTTCGAATTCCAATGTAATTAAAAGAGTTCTTTTGGATAATGAACCAGCCAGTCACTTTACAACCAAAGTCTAACGTCCAATATGTATTCCTAAAACCTGTATGAGACAGAAGTATTTTTTTAAAGACTAAGAAATAATTATCATAAATTATTATTTTTAGGGCAAAAAGGGGGACATGGGATATCCAGGAGCAAAGGTGAGCATTATTCAAAAGAATCATCTTTATCTAATTAACGATATTGTCCGGTGGCACTAGAGCGTGATATCAAAATAAATATCTGAGTATGAAAATTTTCCACATTACAAAAATTTTAAAACTACCAAAGTTAAGATGACATATTATACAAATGTAATGTTTAATTTTTTCTGCATGTTTTATGAATTTGTAGTTCCAAAAATACGATTAGCGCGCCATTTTGCTGAAGAGAGCACCTTAAATTATAAACTTTAGGATCTGGATCTAATTAAAAATCATTAATATCAACGTTCAGTTCGTTTTTCAAGGCTTAAAATTATAAAATTAAATAAACGTCATTCAAAGTATTAATACATATTTTTAAAGGTATTATATTTTCTAATATTTTTATGTATGAAATGAAATAATTTATTTGAACTTGTAAAATGTTATATTTAGATTCCGTCAATATTAACTCTACCACTTTACACATTTAGTAATTGTGTTGCGGTGCTTATTTTATGGAATAATTGTAATTTTATTGTAAGGGGGAGACTGGCAGGAAAGGTGAAGTTGGACCGCCTGGGCAGAATGGTTTACCTGGAACGTGTTACTGCGCGGAGCCAATGGGTAATAATATATCTTATACATATTATTATTGATGAACGCCTCGGTGGCGTAGTTGTATTACGGTATCACTACAGTGGTGAGGTCTCAGGCTCGATCCCCGGGTCGGGTAAGTTCATTGGGTCTCTCTATATTTATTGAGATTGAAGGAACAGAGAGTGCACCTGTGTATTGCGCACACTTATGCACTATAATATATCCTGCATACCTGACTGATCTCCGTTGAGATTGGCCGCCTTGGGCGAAATTCGGTTAGGAAATAATCATTCCGTGCGTAGAACTCTTTGTATGTTTAAGTGCTTAACAATGACTATAGTCATCACTATCCAATTTTGACGATATTTGACGACTACTATAATGATTTCTTATGTTTACGCGAAAGTTAGACATTAAAATTAAACTATTTTGTCGGATTTATCGGGGTTTTAATTATTTTAGTTTTCTCCTGACGTTTCGAAGACTTCGCAGCCTTCATCGTCACGGGGGGGACTGAGGTGTTCATCCGCAAAGTCAAAGTTACAATCAAACGTCGGGAGAAAAGTAAAAAAATTAAAACCGCGATAAAATCGGAAAAATAGTTTTATTTTATTGAGGTCTACTACTTATACATTACATCTGTTTGGATCATAGACAAGGTCGACGCTTTATTTAATTTCTGGTAATGGAAAAATGACGTGACGACCTTTATTTTCCAGTGTTTGGACTATCAGCAGAATCAGAGGGTACAGACGAAAATCCCCTGAAAGAAATTTGTAAGACCAAGGGACTACCAAGCGGTGAGTGACTACTTGTACAACAAATCATGGTTTCGCATGGAAGCCGCCTTTGTATCACCCACATCAAATATAAAACACTTAACGATAATACTCTTATTTTGTTCATTCTTAAATAGCTTTCCTGGTAACCAAGAATTGAAATTGAATGGGTTTTTCCATCTTAAAAATCACTCAGCCGCAACTAGGAGTCAGGAAATTGGTAGTATGTTACCCCGTGCCTCGGAAAGTATGTAAAGCCGTTGTTCCTGCGTCTGATCTCTCTCCGGTCATTAAGGAGTAGAGAGTGCACCTGTGTATTGTCCACATACTTATGCACTATGATATCTGCTTATAGATGATGCCCGATCACCCAGGTGATCTCCGTTGAGATTCGACGCATTGGCCTAAATTTGGCAAGTAAAGAATCAATCACAGTTAAACATTATACCATTATTTATTCCAGGAAGTTACGTAGCGTTTCCAGGGGACCCCATCCACATCAGCTGTAATGACACAAGTTATTTGACATGTGTAATCTTTAGTGCGACAACTACACCTGTTTATAATCATACGACTACAGATAAACCTTTTTGGTTAAGTGAAATCAGGACTCTTAACACCACTGAGTGGTACGGGGTAAGTTCAACTAATTTATATTACTTCACATCATATTATACAGACAGATAGAATACTACCATATTCAGGGGAGGTAAAAATTAAACACAAACAAATAGTGTGAAATCATTCCTGAGAAAAAACTTCGAACGACAATTATGGGGCAAATATTATAATTAGGTTATATTTATATATAGTCACTGACATAGCTCATCGGATTAGCAAGCTGAAGTGGTAATGGGCTGGGCACATAGCTCGCAGAACTGATGGCTGATGGGACATGAAGGTTCTGGAGTGGAGGCCTAGTACTGGCAAGAGCAGCGTCGGACGTCCACCCATAAGGTGGACAGATGACCTCATAAAAGTCGCAGGATATCTCCAGTTGCGATGGTCGATCTGGAAATCTTTGGGAAAGAACCAAGTTCAGCAGTAAACATCCTGCGGCTGATGATAATGATGGTAATTAGGTTGAAGACAATGTTGAGGAGAAGAAAAATTTATGACGGTGTACTGTGTATTATTTTATTTTACTTAGTCTTACTTTTTACTAATATTATAAATGCAAAAGTCTGCGAAAATGATGGATTGAAGTAAACAAAGAAACAGCTGTACGGCTTTGGATGGCATTTTGCACACGGATAGACCAAGTCCTGGATTAACATATAGACTACTTTTTAATCCCGCAATTTGCTACCAGGGGACATATTGGAATTTTATAATCTGATTTCTTAACAAGATGGCGCTAGCGTCGTACAGGTGTCGAATAAGCATTCCACGCGAGATGGAGCCGCGAGCAAGACAATATTAGGTATTGTTGATGAAGCGGTTTTGATTGAAATAAAAAGAACTGTCACTGACTATAGAAATACTTTCACAAATAGTACACCAACTAACCGATTGATACGACTGTCAAAGACCAACTACCGCGGTTTGTCAAATGCTAAGTGTTTTAAAGCAAAAAGTATAACGAATATCATAACAAAAATATTTGTTATAGGTATTATTAGAGACTCGAAACAGCGTGATGGTTGACTGAATTCATTATCTTTATCCGACGAATTGACGCGCGTTTGTAAGACCGGTGAATTCAACACGAAAACTGTTTTCCTTCCTTAAATATGGGATCCAGACTGTGCGAGCAAATTATTTTATCATTAACAATCTATTTGTTATTGTTTGCAGCTATCAAGAGAACACATTCCGTGGCTACAAAAACAATCAGTCCATGGGAAGCAGACACTGAGGATTTATTACAAAAATTTTCAACCCAAATTCGGCCGTGAAGATGCGACAATAAGTCTACTAACGTGGAATGACTTGATTTTAAAACCATATCCTAGTGAGACAACGCCGATTTTTTACACCAAGACTGAAATGCCGGAGCCTTGCGATGTACGTAACATTATAAGTTATTATAATAACATAGCAAAACTAAAAACCAGCGCTGTGTTGTAGTTCACGTCGCAACACAGCATTGTGCTGAGCTGGCCACTTAATTGTCACATCGCAGGCGTGTAGAGCTGCACTTGTATCGTATTTTACACTTGTATTATGTATTACATGCACCAGATGTGACGATAAACCTCTTCTTCTTTCTTTACTATTCTGCCGTGCTAAGCTCAAAAGCGGTATCTCAAAAAAAGTTTATTAATATCACGCTCCGCGATAAGTCTGTATATATCCGGTTGAATGGCCGGCACAATTGTTTTGACTAGCAAGGAATAATCATCTCTAGTCAGTCAACACTAGGTACATCTGGACCCCACTCCGTCCACCATCAAGTGCAGACACAGCCGTGCACGCAATAAAAAAAAATGTTATTTGGTGCTGACTAACTCGTCGGTTCGGTTCATCAGGTTTTATGTGGTTAAAATTAATTTTACTAATATCTCATTTCGTGATAAGCTTGTGTATATCTGGTTTAATGGCCGGCACAATTGTGTCGACTAGCAAGGAATATCTCTCGTCAGTCAACGCCTCTGAACCCCTCTCCGTCCATCATTGCCCGCATTAATATAATGTTATTTTCTTTTCCAGCCAATGACTCGAGACGATTGTTATGTGGATGTGGAGCTCGTTTCCGAAACTGTTAATAGACTGCCAATTATGGATATACGAATCGACGAAGTACCTGGCAAAAACGTACAACTCAGGATACAACAAAAAGAACTATGTTTTGGTTAAAATAAGATTTAATGTGGCGGTAACGTTATACTATATTATGTGCAACCTAGTATGTATTAATAAAGTTGAGCATTTGATAATGTGTTTAATTTATTTTTAATATGATGGTTGAGCCGCTTGGTGTCTCCTCAACATCAGGGCAAGGGTGCGGTTTGCGTAAAATTATTCACCCGACCTTTGTAGCTTAGTTAGGAGATGCCGCCTCTTTGGATGTAATACTGGCCGTTATGCTCCGTTTGTTCGAAACGGGCATTCGACTGTCATTAATTTTATATATATGAAAATTTCTTCACGTCACAAATATTTTACGTTTTTCCTACTATCCACATCAATCCTAATTCCCTTTTAATTTTCTTCCCTTCCTCACCGATCCTCGCACCTCATCCTGCCACATCGCCCGTGGACGGCAACCGGAGCATCGCCTGGTATCCCGGACCTCCTCTGCGGTGTGCGCCTCCTGACTTTGGCTGTAAGATCGGTGAGTAATTTTTGCGCAGTATTACCTGGTAGCCCTTGCTCTCCTCCCTTGAGGGGACACCGTAGGTAGTGCCTGCTGGGCCTTGCATTTCCTTGGCCCTCAATCACTAATCCTTTTTTTTTCTCGTTGGTTGGGCTATTTACACGCCCAACCATATGACAACGCATAATATAATATTTTCGTGGCATCAAACTCTTATTATGCATTCGTTTCGGTGTGAAATATCAACTTATTTAAGTTTACAGCAATTTTGGTTTTCAATAAAAATGAACTTCAACTGGTTGTAATTTTTTCTTAGCCCGGATGGCGATCGTAGTGTTTAAAGCATAACGTGATGTTGAAACCTTAATGATTCCAATAAGTAACATTTTCGGGATAAATATTATATCCAAGGCTAGATCTTTTCGTGGGCCAAATTTTCTTATAATTATACACCATTACCTGTATTTTCTTATAACATTTTTTAAAAAAATTCACATTCATTCATTCCATGAGGATAGAATTATAACAATATAAATATTGTTTATAATATTAAATTATTTATTGAACATGTTGTAGAGCCTTATTAATTAAAAACGATAATGCAGTAAAAAGAACAGTAAATATGTTGATGATTTTCTTTACTTTGCACCCGTCGATATGTACTTCTAGATAATAATTCTTCGAGAAATCATTTGGAATTATTTTAGCGCACCTTGATCTCACCGGTAGCGCCATCTATTAACGCGGTTGAGCACTATTAAAACTCGTAGCTAGCTCTTATTGTACATAATTTCATATTCACCCTTTTTGTAAAGTGTCTTCGAATATTCGGTAGGTGGCGTTTTCACAATATAAATGACAGTAGACAAATAAATAATTATAAACAGAAATATATTATATTTTATTTATTAGTGATGTTCGGTCGACATACTATATTGTGACCTTTATTATATAATAATTGCCATTATTAATATAGGTATATCTTGAGTCAACAATGCACGATGCGGAGAGCATACAATAATTAATATTTCAAAGGTATTTAAACATTTTTAGGTATCGTTTACAGAGAAAAATTATAATAATCTAAATTAGATTGCCTTTAATACCTTCGAAAGATGGTAAAATGTTTGGATGTGTGTATGGTTGTTAGAAGTAAAGGAAGTAATGACTCTACAGACTTATAGTGTAATTTATAAATTACTAGATGTTGTTCGTGGCCCGCCCTGTGGACTGGGGGCGTTTGGAGAATTCCACTACGGTATCCCCTGCCTGTCGTAAGAGGCGACTAATAGGGGCCATCGCGGGGTTGCCGGCGGGCAGCAGGGGGCTGTCCGCCGCTGGTGTAGGTTGTGCATGCTTAGCACATTGTGGTGACCCCCGGGATGGACGGCAGTGTGTAGTTGGCCTCATGCTGCCTTAGACGCCGAGGGCGTCCTTCAGTGCGCGGGGGCTTCTGAGCCCCCCACCCATAGGAGACGGGCCGCAAGGCGGCACCGCGCAGGGGCGGCTGGGGACGAAGACTTAGACAACTCCGTCATAGGAAGACCGCAGCCGTTCCTAATGCGCCGAAGAGGGCCACCGCGGAGTTTTAGCTGGTAGACCGTGCGTAGGTTAGCTATACATAGGGCTAGGGACTCGGCCCGGCGGTCGCCCGAAGGTCGTCATCAAATCCGGGCGGCTGGTTAGCCCAGCATAACCGCTCAGTCACCCCCCACGAAGGCTGGGCGGTAGTAATAAGGGACTTTCACCGCGAAACCAAAAAAAAAATAAAAAAAGATGTTGTTCGTAGCTCCGCCCGCAAGAAAGGCCATCCCAGCTACAAAAGTTCATAAAACACTATGACGC
Organism: Manduca sexta; assembly: GCF_014839805.1. Lineage (NCBI taxonomy): Eukaryota > Metazoa > Arthropoda > Insecta > Lepidoptera > Sphingidae > Manduca > Manduca sexta. Next base: position 8,642,186 of record NC_051135.1, on the reverse strand, counting down.
GATATTTATTTTAAAAATCGGTTTAAAAAAATTAAAATTCTCATGGGAGGAACTTACCGGGATAAAAAGCAGCCTGTGTTAATATATCCAGGACGTGGCCTACATGTGTGCTAAATTTAATCCAAATGAGTTCAGCTGTTTCTGAGTTTATATCTTACAAACATCAAAACATATTCATAAATTTTCGCTTTTATAATGTAAGCAAGCAGTTGCGAAGCGTCCATACAATCCGATTCCTACCGGCTTCTCTTTTAGATTTATTTACGTTTGTCTAGCTTTTGTTTTCTCTCAAATTGGCCGCGATATGTTAACTAAAGCAATATTTTTCTTGCCTCGCGTTACCTTTTGAAAAATTTCACCCTTCGCCACTGTAAGCAAGATATATAATCAAATAAAAGACCTTCAATTCCGCTCACCTATCTACCTTTCTTACATTACTCGAACGAAAAGTAAAACTTTAAACGTTTTACTTTCAAATATGTTAACTTTCGCAAAAATAACAGTCAATTTAAAAGTAGAACGAGGTCAAAACATCCAGTCACCCTTTTTAAATTAAACACAAACATGCGGTTCCCATGATTGAATCATAAACCTTTTACAATAGACAATATAATGTATATAAATAAAAATCAATTGCCGCATGTATGTAAAAGGATCACTTGACAACGGCTCGACTGATTTCTTTTTTGTTGTGTTCGTAATAGTTAAGGCAAGGTTTGATTACAATAATGTTGGAAAATTAACGGGAAAAGTTAGAAATTTTGGTAATAATTTTGTAAGATTTTTTTTTGTATAATTGACGCGATAGATGGCGCTGTTGTCAAGATTAAGAAAGATGGAAGGTAGTTTCAATAAAATGCGGTATGCATAGAAAGCGGTCTGTGGCAGAACTAAGTACCTCTCCCGAGCCTACTAGTAGTACAATAATTGAAGCACTGAATAGCCCAACAAAATGACTAACATGTCGCAGAGTTGCGTGAAATTTTTTCAATAGTAAACCTACCTAAATATCAGGTACTCATTTTTGGCCACGGTACCGCCCGCATCAAAAAAAAATATTTCTGGGATAAATATTTTCCCGGGATACAAGTAGCCTATAGCACTAAGGGCAATTTAGCTTCTAATTAGTGGAAGAATATACAAATGGGTTCAGTAGTTCCATAGATTAGCTCCTACAAACTTTTATAATATCAGTATAGATTAAAATATACTAGGTAAATGTATCATCACAACACAAAATTCCCATTTAGAACTTTACAATGAGAGCTGTTAGGTTGTTTCTTCCGTATTACTCGGGTAGCGACAACACCGACACATTTCAGCATGAATTCTTTGAATTAGACATTCAGTGGTGCTTCAGAGCCGGCTATTTAAGGGTTGAGAGGCTTTTACACATTTTTTTTGTACCGGTAAAAACATTTCGCGGCCGTGCAGCGCGCATTATACACATTTTATGTTGCTTGGAGTCATCGTATAAAAGAGTTTCTGTTAGTATTGTCGTCAATGCTCACAGTATTTTGAGGTATTAATGTATGTTGTATTTTAAAAAGGTTTTCGACCTTATAATCGAACGTATACTGTCTTATTTATAAACTTGTTTTAGGATTCAGAGGTGATTATGAATTGCTTAAATAGCTGTCAAAATCACCGGTTCCTAGTTTAAACCCTTATGAAAAGGAAATATGGTGGATTTTGACTTACAGCTGATCGAGTAAATTTATGTTTTAACTAAGCATAGTTTTGCGATTTTTTTAAAAGTAAGACTGAAAGTCGTCAAAACAGATTCAGTGAAAGAAACTAAATCGTGTATTGGGTATAATGAGTATGTGTAAACAAATGTTAGACATCGAAATATAACTATTTTTTTTTTTTAATATTTCATCACGGTTTTTTATTTTATTATGATTTTCACAGTATCTTGACGTTTGGCAACCGGTCTTTGGTGTCATCTCAGTCCGCCCTGTGGCCATGACCAAGGCTAAAAGAGTTTTCGAAACGTCTGGAGACAATTATTATATTAAAAACACCTCAGTCCGCCCTGTGACCAAGGCTGAAAAAGTCTTCGAAACGTCTGGAGACAATTATTATATTAAAAACCACAATTACCTCCAAATAATAGTTTTATTTCATTGACTCAAATTTTAATTACAATGTTCTTGTATTAAAATGTAATCCCAATGACTGTGCATTTTATATAACTAACTAAAACCTACACACAGTATAATAAGGTTTTATATCAAATATAAAATACATTAATATTTTGTGCTCCACCGAATGGAATTAGCGAAATGTTATCAAAGTTAACGTTTTTGTTTACCTGCCAACAATACTAATTACTAAAACGCGCTCAAATTTATTTCGCACAAAAGAATGCCCGCGAAAATAACCATGTACGATATTCATTTGTTTTCATTAAACACCCTCGGGTCTACTATGAGTATTAAAAATTACCGAGTATAAGGTATTTTCTTGTTTGTAATCTTTTTTTATTGTTATATGTGTCCCAGTTTGTAATTTAACTCAGTCGTTAAGTATATCCTTTACTCATATACAGGGTCATATTGACATTGCGTTACTAAATGAAACCACATACTCGTCTTCACCATTGCTGACATTGTACCAAAAATCATCCATTAATAACTAATATTTTCGCGAAATATCCTGGTTTTAGACTGCTGATTTTTTAATCATTTAGTGGTTTAATGCGAATATGACGAGTGCGTGGGTGTATTTCTGACTGAAAGTATAATGTTGCCGTTGCAACGAATTCTCTTAGAGTAGTAGTAGAGGCTTTAGGGCGCGTAAAATAAAATTACTTTTTATTAATATTTATTTTGTTCAAAACTTACACTTCTTTATTTTACATCTACAGCTCAAGTAACTAATTGTAAAGTGTTATTTCCAAGTAGATAAGTATGTGGTTTCATTTAGTAACGCGATGTCAAAATGACCCTGTATAAAGCAGAAGAATTTGTTTGAACGCGTTCATCTTAAGAACTACTATTCTTATTTCATTAGGACATTCAATGATGATTACAATAAAACTTATAATAAATAAATCATTTCAATAAAACACCTATTAAAAGCATTACCTTCAGGCGTCACAGCATGCAGTGCATGCACTGATACTACATTGATTGTGTTTTTTTAACTAATGTTTAGTTACGTTACTCCTGAGTGTTGTAGTCTACTTTTTATCCCGAGAAAAAATTTATCCCGGAAAAACTTTTCACAGGGAACCATAAACAAAAGCTAGTATTTAATATACCGTTATTTAAGTCATGTTTTTTAGTTTTGATAGGTATATTTTAACTCTATAATGAACCCCATTAGATGCTAGGCATTAAAAAAGGGTATCACATCACAAAATAATACAATCACATTTCACGAAACACAATTAAATTAGCCGTTACGACAAGACGTCAAGACGGAATTTAATAGAACGTTGATCTAAATAAGTCAACCAAGTGGAATGTAATCGAATCACTCGGCGATAACTCGACCGAATCTTCGAGTTTCGGGGTAACACCCCGTGTATGAGATTAATATCACATTACGCCTTTGTATGAAAGTCATCATTCAATTAAATACAACGCTGTGAGGTATTGTGCTTACCGTTTTACATTTCGTATAATTTATGAGCAGTTTGTATGAAATTTTCAAGTTTTTGTTTGTGTCTTCTGTTCTCATTAATATCATTTTGTGTTTAAGTTTATATGAATAAGGTTCGTTTTCCGCTGTTTAGAGATAGTAGGAAAATATAATCCGCAACTTGAAGGTTCATTTCTTGGCATTTTTATATTTGGCGCAGGATATTTGTCACCTAATAATAATAATCATCATCAGCCGCAGGATTTCCACTGCTGAACATAGTCTTCCCCAAAGATTTCCAGATCGATCTATTATAAGCGGCCCGCATCCAGCGACCTCCAAAGAATTTTGTGAGGTCATCTGTGCACGTCGTGGGTGGAAGTCCGATGCTGCAATAATGCTCTAATAATATTAATACCAGCCCTGTGTTATATACTGTCCCGCTGCTGGGCCTACTCTACTACTAAGAGGGTATATATCTTGGTCCACGCGGGCCTTATTTGCCTTATTATATAGCTAACAAAATATTCGTTACATTTTATTATAACCAAAAAATTATCTTTCAACCTAGCCTAGATCTATAAAGGTAGAAAGCAAACAATAATTTATTTTCCTAATTATTACATATCAGAATATTGCGTGAAACGACGGCCAGCGGAAAGAGCATTACAAATTACACAATTCATTGTTATAATACCACGTCCCTTTTCAACCGAAGAAAAATTGTAACAATCTCGCTGGAGACACTGAGGCTTGAATATTTACGTTTTTTACTTTGAATTATTCATTCGTGGAAATTATCCAATTTTTTAGCAACAATAATATCTGACAGTTGCGGCCAAATGTACCTTTTATCTCTTGAAATATTTATAAGTTTCCAGTTTTTATATAAGCAGTAATTCAGTATAGGAATTCTTCATCGTGGGCCTGTCCAAAATTCTCAAATCTTATGAGATCGAAAAAACGTCAGAATAGAAATAATTCTGGTTAACCCCAATCTCATGGAAGGACAAAACCCCAAGCTATGTGAGTTTGGCTATATGTGGCAGAAGCTCTACCCGTCCAGACGCTAGGTATGGCTGTAATTATGCGGTGGAAACGGCTCTTCGTGATGTTCAAGCCAATTATTGACGTTACTCTAATGAGGACTATTCTAAGTGGCGAAATCACGTTTTGGAGGCCCACACTTATTTTAGGTTGCCGAGCCATCGTAGTAAGTTAGTAGGGAGTTTAGAAGGATTAAGGTTTAAGCAAATAATTTGCAGAAATTGTAAAATTGCTGGTGGTAGGAGTTGTATTCGCCTAGATACCCAACACCGTATGCACAAGGTGTATAAGCTGCCATCGCGTCGTAGCCCACGTAAGTGTGTTGCATTTCGGGATCAACCTGTATATATCCCGTTTTATTAGTCCGGTGTAATTGTGTCGACTGTTGAGGGCTGATCAACTCTCATCAAACGACATTCTATCTCAACCTTACTGCACTTACTATAAGGTGCTGTGGGGTTATTTGGTGTCCATGAAAAAAAGATGATGTAGATCTTCTGGTATACGAGTAGCCTATCATGAAATTTCGTTGGATATGGTGATAATTTCATCCGGAGGTATCTAATCCATATTGGTGGTCTAGTTTCGTCTTCGCACACCTCTTCCGAATTAAAAACCATGTAGGTAAGAGTAAGGTATGCTTGTTCATAAATTGTATTGCCTTCTGTCAACCAATATGTAAGGCTCACTCGAAAACCCGAAACCTTATTTAATAATGGAAGTTGTTGAAAGCGCTGTCTCCTATGGGAGCCAAATGTATACACTTACCTTCCATTTCATCCATTACGTCATGGTGAAGGTCTTCAATTTTAATTATGAATTATAAATAAAAGCGTAAACACTTGTATATGTACCTTAAAATTCTATTAATGTTTTACAATTAAATTAATATTTTTCTGCTCTTTTTTATGGTAAACATAAAAGAGGTGGAAATGTTTTTTGATATTTTGCAATTACCTAAAAAAATTTGGATCGTTACTTTTTCTAGAAATTATTTGGAAATTGCATTTCTTTTTGTTATGAGGAACTAATGTTTATAAATCAGTATTTTTATTTTATTTGAGCTAATGGGCTGAATTTCTTTAAAAAAACATATAAGAAAGGCTTATTAGTCTTCTTTTGTCGGAGTCCCTAATTTTTTTGTTATATGAGCACGATAAAGTGACTCCACTGCACCTGATGGTAAGAGGAGTGGGGTTCAATAGAATGTTGACTGACGAGAGATAATTACCCCTCGGCATTCCAAAGAATTATGTCGGCCTGTTGGAACCGGATATACACAGACTGATCCTTGAACGCGATACACTCACGTGGGCCACAACGGCGGATATAAAATATTATATCCTACCACCAGCAATATTGTTTTGATCGTTTCTTTACTACTACAAATAATACACTACATACGAAATACTTAGACTTGAATTCAACTCGGAACTACCTACCACTTCACATCACAAAACCAAACAAAACAAAAACATTTTTAGATAAATTCCAAGTAATAACAGTAATAGGTAATCCCAAAGCTGTCACAACAATGTGCAAGGTTTTATTTATAAAATTAAGTTAAGCTAACCGCGACCATTAGAAGAGACGCCAGCGGCCATCACAGCAACATGTCGCTACCTGTCCACATGATGTATAGCGACCCTCGCCTAATTGCTTGTCTTTTAGCACAGTACATGCTTAATATGCAGATGAAGCAGAACCAGGACTAAGAACTTGACAATTAGCAAAAAAAATATTGCAGACTATATTCATATACTTTACTGTATATTATACTAGCTCTTGTTCAAGATTTTATCATAGTGTACGTAAGTTAAACACAGCGGTCGGTTGCTAACTGTTTTATTTAATAAACATCCTACCCTCATAATTACAATATTGTAAACCGATGTAGACTAAAACAGTACATTACCATTGCGTATTTTTATGTGGTAAAAACTATTATAGCCCTTATGTTTATCAGAACTGGGTTTATATACCTAATTTTATTAAAATCCGATACGTTAAAGACACAGTAATAATAATCTTGATTATGAAAATGAATATGTAACAAATCGATGACGATACGGTATAGTATATATTTTTGATGATTGCCTTTGATGATGTGGTGTTCGTCACAAGTATAGAAGCCTTTTAAACATTTATTTATGGAAGTGTTCCAAATCTGAGTTAATTATGGAGATTACAAATATTTGTTATGTAATTTTAATAATAAATTAACACAAAACATAAATACACCACAAAAACGCATACAATTTTCAAACTTAATTGAAACTGAATTTTAGAATCACGCTGTATATACTTTATCTGCGCGTTTTGCATTTACTTCGTCCCCATTCCATATTTAGATGCGCGTACGTATGGAATTGAATCGGACCTCGCTTGGTCGTTAGCGCACCAGTTTAATGACTCAAATGTTCCGTTGACATAATGACCCTGGGCACAATTGAAGCGAACGTATCAAATGGACTATTTCGATTGTCATTACCTATACACAATCTGGCATTCAAATCCTTTTTGATTGGATGTGGAGATTGCGATGTTCGGTTGATTGTCGTTCTCGAACTGGTAAATTAGTTCTCTGCAACTTATATTGCTTTACTAGGTATTCCTTGCGGTTTCGCTCGCGGAAAAGCCTATAACTACAAAAATCCCTAAACCACTGTAGCTATCTATGACACCATATGATGGGACCAGCGATTTTTTGTATTAAAATTCTAATATTCCCACGGGAACAAGTTACCGGGATAAGAAGTATAATAATACAGGACATGGTCTAACCGTGTGCCAAATTTCATCACAATCCTGGTGCTGTTAGAAAACCGATTGGATCCAAAACTTACTAACTGGTCCAATGTCCTTGGAATGATCCTTGTCCGTCGTAACAAGTATTTATTTATTTAAATAGATCCAAGCAAATAACACAAATCAATAGCGCATATATAAACAGTAGAGTAATATAAATCAGAGTTTTGTGTTCTTACTACAACTACACAAAGCAATCGATAGAAGAGTTTACAAGTAGACATGAACAGCGTGTGATTATTGCAATATATAGGGAAACGATTATAATCAGTATTATAATGATGATACAGTTATCAGGGCGGGAAACCTAGTTGGAATTGGAACGGACTGTCGAGACGAAACAAGAGCACGCACCTTTGACTATTCTAGTTACGTGAGTATTCTTCGTATATTATCGCTAGTTTTAACGGTGAAAGAAACCATCGTGAGTGATTCCTCACTTGTTTCTTAGACAATATTTACGCGACTTCGTTTCAGAATATTTGTTGCTAATGACTAACATTAATTGTTAATACCTCACATGTCGTCATATAGATCAAAATTAGTACGTACAAAAAATAATTTATTTGTAAATTTTAATTGTTTATATTTTCAGTATATATCTTGTTATCCATATATATAAAAGAAGAAACTGAGTGACTGGTTGATCGATCATCGTCGAAACATTAATATTCGCTCAAAGTGTTCCTTAAATATTTATCTGAGCATAAGAGGTTTTGTTGGAAAATCTCATGGAATGCGCGTCAACGCGGGCGTAACGACGAGAAAAAGGCAGTTACAGTAAAAAACAGCAGAGGTTTCCGTAAAAAACTTAAGTTTTACTACAGAATGAGAAGGGAACAAACAATCGCCTTTTAAAAGTCTTAAGAATCTTAAGTTTCTTTTAATTACACTAAGTTTTAAACAAACACACAATTTAACAACCGTCCCTTTGGAATGTCGAATCCGGGTGCTATTTACAAAATGATAAAAGGCTTCGAAGAGGCCGTGATAAAATTAATCGCACCATACTTTATAGAGGAAAACGACCCAAAACTTTATTGATATTTCGCGATAACTTCACAAGTTTGACAAATGGTGTGCAAACTGCCCTTTTTTGTGTTGAAACATTGTTGGCGTATTTCAATATTACGAAGTATAACATTTCTTGCGTCGAAGGTAGGTGTGGTTTCATCGAACTCTGGGAACATTTGAAAATTGAATTGCGAATATGATTGTTATGGGAATTTGATCACAAATGAAATTTATACTGTCATGGTATTTGCATCGTATTTTAATAAAGAACTTACAGCATTTTATCAAGTTTTAAGCTTATCATTCGTTTAAAGGGAAGTTTACGATGAAATCTACATATCCAAGAATTCTCCATAGTAGAATTCTCGAATCTCTCTGAAGTTATATGAAGTCTGCCAATCCGTATTAGGTCAGCTGGATGGACTAAAACATTCTCGGTAGAGAAGAGGCCCGTGCTCAGCAGTGAGCCGTATGAAATACAGTCTGTTATTATTGTCCATAAGTACAGTATAATAAACGATCAGTTTGTTATATGTCAGGGTTCCATTATACCGCTATGATTTTAAAGCCAGCTTTAATACTGACAAGACTCAGTATTGTTTCCAGTTTAAACGAAATTGTCACCAACGTATTTATTGAAAAATTACAAGGCATTACATTATATATCAGGATATATCTTAGGATACTAATCTATAAAGCAGAAATATAAAAAAAAAAAAAAAAAAAAAATTATACCTTTGGAAATTTCTTTTTATTTATATTATAGGTATATTCCACGTTATGCTTTCCATATCGGACATCATTATGACCTGCAGTGTTTACAAGTCAGTGCATTTTTAATAAATTTCAGACTCTACAAATAACTAACATTTTCCATAGTTTAAAAGTAAACCAGAAGGTTTAGTTTCTGATGTCCATTTACTTCAGTAAATTCTTGAAAAAGCGTATTTTTCATTTTCCAGCCTTAAGCTACGTTATACTTCTTTTAAACGTATCCGTTTTCAGTTCCGAAGCTTAAGTGCTTACAGCGCTTTTCTTGTCTGTCCAGTGCCGTTATTATCTAGACTGCTTTCCGGAATCGTGTCGGAGTTTTTAAAGCTCTAATGAAGCAATTATTGTGTTTGAACTGTGAACGTTTGCGGTGTAGGTGAATTTCAAATGAAAATGGTTTGGTGAATTTTAAACTACCGAACTATTGATTCGTGTTTGGTTTTACCTGTTTAAACATAATTTGTGTACTCCGTTTGTGAACAGTGTGAATGGATCATTTTGATTGAGGTAATTTCATTTATAGTTACATTTTCGTTGTGATCAGAAGACACGTAAAATTTAACACTGATTTGTTGAATCAATTTGCCTTTAAAAACATTTGCTCTTCCTTTATGAACCCTATCAATCAAGCGTATTAAGTGATATAATATTATGATAAGTGTAAACGTGAATATCCTTCCTTACATATTATTATAAAACAAAGTCCTCACGGCACATCTGTTTGTCTGTCCGAAAGCGATAAACTCAAAAACTACCAAATGGATTGCGATGAAATTTGGCTTGGAAATATTTGGAAGGCTTTTATTCTGGGAAAATATATAGCGAAAAAATAAAAAAAATATATAGCGAGCAAATAAAAAAACTTTTGTCTAGGCTCTTTATCTCTTTCATAGAAATATTGTATTCATATGTTCCTAATACTTAATTACTTAATTATTTTTATTTAAAAACATGATGTTCCGAGATATCAGTTTATAGATATTTTATTACCTACGTACACTACAGCTGAAATTAATTTGATTATGAAAACAGCATTACTATCTGACGTTCAAAGTAATTAATGAAAACATTCGTAATTGCCCAGTTTTATCAAAAGAAAATAATGATGATTGCATTTTCTTTTATAATGTAATGTAAATCTACATTGTTATAGAGTTTTAAATATACTTAAAGCAGACTATTATGAATACCGGGGTAAGTGAATCTCACTATTTTTCACAATAATAATTTTAATATACTCAGGTTTCTCTTACCGAGATGAAAACGCAGGTAAAAGCGTGTATAAAAATGCGTTTTATCTTTACTGTTATATTACAATAGTTTGTATAAAAGGGGTAGCAACTTTTTTATAATAGTAGCACCGATAGTAGTTTGATTAAGTGATATTATGATAACTGCTATAACATAGACTGACTATGACTGACTGACTACTGATAGCGTAGTTGTAGTGCATGCACGGTACGACGGCACTCTAAGGTCATGGGTTCGAATCCTGGGTCGGATAGTGATATTTCGGTTTTTCTGCTCAGTATCACACCAAAGTCTGGAATTTATGCCCGATAGGGCTATAGGCTCACCACCTATCACGTCATGAGATGGAACACACGTTGCAAAAAATAGGTGCCCTGGTTGCGCCTCTGCATACCCCTTCGGGGATAAATACGTGATGTGTGTTTGCGGTATTTCATATTGCTTTTCTTCTACATTTCTGTACTTCGTTAGTTAGAATTTGGCATATCTTCTTTCTCTCGCTCTCCTTATTCCACTACAATATGGGCCCAGGTACATTTTCGACATATATTTCAGAATCAATTTGGCTTATTAGAAAAACCCATAGAAAATAAACTCGACCTGAAAATCGAACCCGACATCTCTCGTCTCCAGGCTGTAGCCAAGCGTTAAACTAAGTCGAATCACATAACTACTGTATTTGATTAGCTTCCATCAGATCAATGACACGTGGAGTATAAACAACTAACCGCTAACCACAACAAGCCGGCTAGATTAGACGCTTGTGGTTGCGGGCACCCACATAGGTGCGAGTGAATAGTGTTTCAATTTGATTTGCATTGTAGTGGGATACGCTACACTACTACGAAACTGATTATAGCTGCTGAAGTAGCCGAAGCAGCTGTTATTTTCGTAGTATTCCGACAACATGATTGTAATAGATATAGAAAGAATTTGCTAGAAAATAAATTGTGTAATAGAGGTTTTAAAATTTGTAATCTCTGTGTTCGGTAACATATTTTTTAAAGGAAGTGTTTTTGATTCTATCAATTGAGTGGGTGTTTTTGTTAATTTTTATGAAATACGTTACAAAAACTTACTGCTTTTATTTCATTAATAAAATTCATAGAAAATTTATTCAATCTTATTTGAAACCCATAGCCCAATAGAATTGAAAGGAAATTAAAAAAGTAAACACCAGCACCCTTAAAGTCAATGGTCGTGATTCTGCCTCTGCTTTAAATAAGGGCAAAGACCTAGAAATCTGATGCACTAGCGGTTTATGTCATGAAGCATACACTTCAAAATAAAAAGGCACAAAATGTAAATCCATTATTCTGAAACTGTTCTCTAGAAGCTTTTTAGCCTACATTCTAGCAGACAAATTACAGCATAAATTACCTGGATAACACCGCAGGTTAAATTAAAGTTGACACCGTACACGAGGCCTTAGGATAAGCTCTGTCCACACTAACACTGAATAACAGAGTGGGAATAAGGAAATCTCTGTAGGTATATTTTTTCCGGGTTGTTATTCAATGGCCTGCCATTCAAGTTTGTTTTTCCTGGGTAGACTATCTCTCTTATTTGATATTTGTTTGGGCAGTTACGTCGTCAATATAGAGATGTCAGTATGACGGAATGATTATTTATCAAGTTTGAAAAATTATCGTTTAACCACCATTTTCAATAAACGATCCCTATCGCTTTTCTATCTCTCTCAAAATGAAGCAATCAATATAAAGTTTTATTTTGACATGTTTGCAAATGACTAATTTTGATTGGTTCATTCTCGAAATCGGATTGGAGTGAAATTGGGATCGTTTATTGAAAACGGCTGTTAAAGACATCAAATGTATGTATTATTCTTAGTATGTCTATTTTGTTCAAGCACTATTGTATTCCAATTTTTAGTTCATAATAGCAAATAACTAGTGCACTCTCATCAATATGAAATTATACCTAATCATGACTGCACCAGTACACTGCCATTTATGCTTATAATATAAATTATAAAATTAAGTTTAAAATCAATGCTCAATTTTTAATTTGCAAAGAACAGCAAAGATCTGCCTCAGGCATGCTAAGACATAAGACTAGAAAAATTAATAAAGAAAAAGAGTCCTTTAAGAGTAAGTGGAGTAGACGTGTTCTACAGTTGAGAACAGGGCTTGGCAAACGTAGGGTGGGATTCCCTCTGGCCAGATGGCGGGACGGCTTACACAAGAGGGCCGGCAGCGACTGGAAGCATATAGCAGCAGACCGAGCTCTGTGGCGTACCTTGTGAGAGGCCTATGTCCAGCAGTGGACTGTAACGGTCAGTTAACGACAATGATGAAAAGTCCTTTTTTAATCTCTAACCAAAACATCACAAGTCAATCTGATATATTGTCCACTGATAATACTTGTTCTTATAATACATTATTCTGTAAGTATAGCACACACGGGAATACTAAAGTTGAGTGCGACAGGACGGTCGGCTGCGGCCGTGCGATGAATAATTTAGAACGGAGCGAGACTCGCTAAATATTGTGTATGTCTAGATCGCCGAAATATTCTGGATAAGGGTAATTAGAAAGTCGGGAATTCCTTAGTGATTAAAAATGTTACAAACATGTTCGTTAGTATTTATTTATTTATTTATTTGTACAGCCAACAAAACATACACTTTACATAGTTTTTTTGAATTGTATTGAATTGCTAGGATCTCTTTTGGATAAAGACGAACGTTTATATTTAAAACCGAAATGTGAAAAACACATTCGCGATCAGTGAATTTTGAGTGTCTATAAACTGTACTGCGTGTACTTACTTAGTATATAAGTCATTTAATGTATTGTATTAAGTTAGTGTAATGAGGTCAGTGATCTGTGGGTCTGAAACCATTAACACGTATCAACGTATTCATCCTCCATTTAGAAACATAATCTACATAAAATTTTATTATTATTTTATTTTGCTCGAGTCTACTGAAAGCCTTTTCCCTGTATAGTTCCCACTTTGTATATTGCAGAACGAAACCAAGCTTGTTCCTAACCAGATCCTGAAGTAAGAATCAGGATATGTATGATGATTCCTATATCGATGATTAAGCTGCTAGATAGTCTGTCTGTGTAAATGTCATCCATTCAATGGAATTGGATAAAAAATCATCCAACGATTCACATGTTAAAATCAAATACTTTATACATTTCAATATGTACATAAGTGCAAATACTTTTCAAGTGGAGCAAAGCGTGCAGTCTGAGTTAAATCCAATGACTAGCAAAGACAAAGGGCGAGTTCAAAGGAGTCAGGTCACAGGAAATTAAACTTTACATGCGAGCGGATTTAATGTTGGCCTTACTATGGATTTTATTAAAATTCCATTTCAGTTTGTGTTTAGTCCGTTCCGTCTATGGAATTTATTATTCCAACCAACTCTAAATATCTTTGTGATTGTGTTTATATTATATTGTTAAAGTGCATGTTTAGTTTGTGTTATTAGAAATCTAATTTGTTTTTAATTTAAATGTTTGTGCCAGTTTAAAGTTTAATATGATTAATACTTATCGATATAATGAATATCTAGTTAATCGATATTTGCACTGTCCAGTAAAAATAAAGGCACTAAATTCCCAAACCATTCAGATATGAACAAAGTTATTTCACCTACTACTGAGGCTCGATAAACCCAGACCAGATCCAGAATAATTCAATATGAAGTTTGTTCTGATGTTTTTCTGACGGTTTCACGAAGCGGAATCCATTGTTCCGACAAATATGAATTGATTGAATGCCACAACGTGAAAGTATTCCGCCGCAAATATTATTTTTATATAGATGTATATTTAGGCATTATGATTATGATCTCATCACTTGTAACTCCCTCTGGAAAAACGTAGCTATGGACTTGATTTCAAATAATCAAAGTTTTTGTATTGGTTATCAAATAAAACACTTGAGATGCCTTTGTTTAATACGGGTGCTAGCTATTATGGGCATTTATTCCTTATCATGCGACGTACGTTATTCTTAAAGCACTAAATTTCATTCCACCTTTGTCAGCCTAATTAGGAAAAGAGGAAGAAGCGTGACATTTTGCATTTAAGTTCTATAAATACACGTTTTATTTAAAACAGTTATCATGCACCTATAACGGATTATCAAATAACGCCTTTTTGTGACCATATCAACAATAATAATTGAAAGTCAAATTATGTTTCTTTTCTTCTATGATATCGTCGAACGTAATTTCCTAATGTATATTAAACTGTATAATGGAGTGTGTAGAAGCATTAGTGGGATTGGTTTAATTTGAAAATGTAGGTGCTCTTCCGCACTACATCGTGTTCTGAATACGTGGAATAGATAACGGGTCGCAAACTTTTATTTTATTCGCCATGTTAAGTCTAAAGACTATTGTAGAACTATGTCGTTTGTTGGATTTTTGGCGTTTGTATTATGTAGATTATAATAATATAAGCCAGTTATATTCTACTGTTCCATTTTTATACAAGTCTTACAAGTTACGACACTATCCCTCCCATACCTACCACTGCAACTCCTGTAGGTAAATGGTTTACCATTGGGCACGCATTTTGCTATGGAGGGAAGTAGACAATTAATATTTCTAACTCCTCCCTATCTTTCTATGTGAGTAACTTCCTTGCGGGATAGTGACAAATTAGTTTTCCCTGAGACTCGCCGAGCTTCACTGCTTGGTATCATAAAATACGTGTCACTGCTGATCCTGGCTTACTGGAGTTGTAGTGGTGGGTGTGAGGCGGGAAAGTCTCTCTTCGCTCAATAGTTAAACGGGAGACAAAATTATGAACTAAAAAGGCGAAAGTCAATTAGAATTCTTTATGGAAACTCTTCAGTTTTCCCACGATATTTAAATATTACCAATTAAATATAAATTCGGGATTATCACTTCGGTAGTCTTCTACTCTCGACAACAATTCGCTGCTGTTGGTAATAATGCTCCAAAATGAGCAAAAACATTTTTATGTTAAGGCTAATTTATTTACATATAAAATTTACCTTTACACCTAAAAAGTTTTCAGTATATTTTTTTTTATTCAAAATCTATACTTATATGATAAAGCTGATTTTTTTTGTTTGTATGAACGTGCTAATTTTAGGAATTACAAAACCGATTTTGATTTTTTTACTCACTAATAAAAAGCTACATCACTCTTGAGTACTATGAGCTACTTTTTATCCCAAAAAATATTAAAATAAAAATAAATAAAATAAAATGCATTATTCATCACGTAGGCGAACATAGTTGCACTTATGATAAGTCAAGGTACATGAGAATATTTAATTATTACTTAGATAAAGTTGCTTATATAAACTAAAGACAATTTAAATTGAACATAAAATAAATTAAAGTCTAAAAAGTAAACAAGGAAGCCAGCTCGGGCTGGCAGGATATAAGGCGGGATTTATACCGGAATAACCTTTTCACACGGGCGGAACCACAGGCAAAACCTATAACATATCAATCTTTACTTCAGAATTAGCTATACGTTGTCGGAACATCTTTACTTTGTTGCTTTGAAATAAATTGATCTCTTGCTATTGACTACTTATCAAGGCTGACTTCAGTTGGTCTCCTGGGTAATTGCAACCCTTATTTTGTCCTTAATATTATTTATCATTCGATTTTGTTAGTGATAGAGTAGCTACTATAATATTTTACATCTATAATAATATTATGAAAAAGAGTGTGTAAGTACATCATTTGAATTCTCCGTGTTAAATTCTGATTTTAGAGCAGTTAAGAGGTACGGGGTAAACTTAAAAAGTACTGATCTAATTTTAAGAAGCGTATTACTAATAGAAAGTTTCTATTCTTTAATACTATTGATTGTTTTATCCCATGAAAGGACTTTAATCCAGACAGAGCTGCGAGAAAAACTAATATAGTACCAGATAAATATCCTTATTGCTTTATTTCTGGTTATTTAGCGTATAATATTGTCAATAAAATTATCTTGTTGTCAATAATATTGATGATCCTCAATTATAATTCCTATTTAGATTTTACTATCTAGTAGATTCTTTAAAAAAAATTCAAACCATGGCCAATTAAAATAACACATTTATGAAATAAATAAACTCTCCAACAATGTAACAATAAACTGGATGATCTTAACAACCACCCACCTGGTTTACACTCAGCCAGGGGCCTTATTCGCTATGCCACACGTTATTTAAACAGTACGTAACAAGCACGTAACGCACCGCGTCACGTTTAAAACAATAGAAATTGGCATACAGAATACCATTCCTCGCAAATTTCACGAAGATAACATGACATAGCCGCGTTACGCGTTTACACTGTCATACAGAATAAGGCCCCAGATTAAATACTTATGTACACCATGTACGTTGCAGTGATTTAGCTCGCTCCATTCATTCAGCTTAAGTATTTCCCACTCAAATAATCTGATAAAGCAGCAACCATACCTCATTCGCTAATATCTAACTTATTGCTCGTAAATTATTTTCACTCACGTTGCAAAATGTAATTATAATTACCTTGTTATGGATTTATGTTTACCACATCTCCGCCGTTAGAGGGAAGCAAGTAATATTTTGATAATTACGTGTATAGAGAATTTGATAGCTCGAGGAAATGTTTTTTTAGTTCCTGCACGGCACAGTGACCCCACTGCTTTCGATGTAAGTGGGGTGGGGTCCAATAGAATATCGATTGACGAGAGATGATTACCTCTTGGCAGTCGACACAATTATATCGGCCTGTTGCAACCTGATATGCCCAGATTAATCCCGAAACACGACACACTTACATGGGCCACTATGGCGGGTGTACAGTAGTGGTTGTTATCTGAACGGATATAAATATATCCTACCAGCAAGTATGAAGTGTTTGCTAACCAATCAAACGTGCAAGTCTTATCTAGTTTCTATGACACGCTACCCGCATCTTGTCATTTCGTGTTGACGGAGGGCGTGCGTTACCTTAACCAAGCTTATATTTGATTATTTAATAATATCAGCCCTGTATTATATACTGTCCCACTGTTGGGCACGGGTCTCCTCTTGAGAGGGATATATTTGATTATTTAATCTGAAATTATACTTTACAGCTCCTCCATAAATAGCAGTACAATTTTTAGATTCTTCAAATATGTTATAGCTTCAGTGAGATATGTAAAACGAATTGCGCAGAACGGACTGACGTCGGCCACTCGTTCAGTCATCAAAACTAAAATCAGGTGACGTCACTACTTATGCCTTGCTCGTATATAAAAAATCTCGAAAAAATACACGGCTAGTTCTTACATTGATAGTAACAGACCAACTGTTACTTTTGTTAATGTTACTGTTTTTTTTTTTCAACTCTAATGGATCTTACTCTGCCGAAGATTGTATTTTTATAGCTATCAGTTTTATATGTAGTTTATGAACAAACTGGCTAGGTGTACCACGAAGTTAGATGCAAGATTGGAGACCACAATAGTACACCAATGTCAAGGTATTTGTTTGTCTTACTCTTTACAAACAAACTTTATATTTCTTATTGAATTAAAGCAGTCGTAGCTAGAAAAGCACCAACATCTTACCTACTTGTTATTTGAGTAAAAAATGTTGTCTTCACATTATTAGTATTAACTCCACTTTTAGTAACTTCTTGATAGCAGTAAACAGCACGTTTAATATAGTTGGTACAGAAATGAATGTATAAAGCATGATGTAAGATAATTAAGGCAAGATCTGAAGATACTTAATCTTAGACGTGAACTACTGAAATAATTTGTGGTCGTCAACTATAATAATGTTTTGAATATTCAAATGGATTAATCACTTATTGACCGATAAGTAGCTTTGTACCAGTCAATAGTCATACCACTAGTGACTGGTGGACTACGAGGTTTCTGACTTTCCTAACCTAATTAAGACTAATAAGATAATACAATATTTTCATGGCGATATAGCTTATCTTACTGTTTAAATTAGCTTGAGATTTCTTAAATTCTAAAACCCATATTTCGTATGACGATGAAAAATAACCCGTATACCTTAAGCCTTCAAGTACAAATTGGAATAAAATCTCAGCTGGCGTGCGCACCCAACGTATTTAGCAGAGGTTATTTTGTACCTTTATTATCTCGGGATAATATGGAAGGTGGACGATAAATCGCTGGTTCTAATTGGATTGTCCGTGTGCTACTGTTTCATTGAATGATCTAGCTTTATTGTGTTTTGATGTGTT
Source organism: Manduca sexta (assembly GCF_014839805.1). Lineage (NCBI taxonomy): Eukaryota > Metazoa > Arthropoda > Insecta > Lepidoptera > Sphingidae > Manduca > Manduca sexta. The sequence goes on along the minus strand of NC_051135.1, from coordinate 8,623,495 downwards.
CATCTGATCAAAAGTAATTGGGGTGAGTTAATTTCTTGTCTCTGCAGAGGATAGAAATTGTGGGGACATTTTTATTTTTTATTTTATTTATTTATACATATATTATAACACCATAACAGTTGATACTAATGCGATGGTTACATATAAATATAACCAAGTTCTGGGATATAGTATTAAGCAATCGTATGGTCCGTGACAAGGGATTTAATACGTAATATTATGTATTAAATGCACACGTCATGTATTTGTAAGGTATAAATCTAAGTTCGTTTAATTAATAAATACAGTTGTCAGACTCACTGGTTTCATTTCTCCCTCAAGCACACATCATACACCACACAATACTTGACGGGTTTGTTTTAGTACTCTTTCATTTTTATATTATCCACCATACGCATTACCATTAGAAGGATTTGTTAAAAATCGTTCTAGTGTTTGGTCTGGGATGTTCTGAATTGCCAAATTTAATATGTCTATGGATTTTTCTAACACGATTTGCTGAGGTCATATAGGCAACCAAGCATAAAAACTTAAATCGTCACTGCAATAGTTATCACATTAGAGTGTGGCAAAAGCAGATGGCTGAAGAAAATCTGACGACATTTGCTTATCTCTCTGCGATAAGATAATAAAACGAACTGAGTATATCACTTGACTACAGAAAGGATAAGACTTTGAAACTGGTCGGAACAATTAGGGAATAGCGAAGTTCATCCCGAACCAGCATGACAATGCCTTTTGCTAATATCTCACGTGACAGATTAAACATTTAGTAAAGTTTATATTAAAACATTCCAAAGACTTTGTGGCGAGGAAATGGTAGCTAAATAATGAAAGTTCTTTGGGTTCCGGAAGTATGTTCAGTTTTCTTGGTACTTCGTTTACACTTTATAAATAAAAATATATTACAACCGATGAATCTGTTACTTTTAGCATGAACCTAATAAGTATAAAATGTTAACTAAATTTCAAAATAAAATATTTCAAAACCACCATAGCAAAAAATGCCCTTTTCAGAAAGTTTATTCTAATGGAAAATAAGATCATCTCTATTACCAGATGCCGTAGTATTTGATACAAATATTCATCTGTCCGCTCCTTTGTGTAATGAACCGAATAAAATTCTGACTCGGAAGTCTTTACGTTGTTTACCTTTTTGTGCCCCTTCTGTCTTTCACCGGTCGGTTTGTTCTCTGTTTGTTTTAGGACGTGTAATAGGATTTTCTTTTTATATGTCACAAACGATAGTCTTGGATATGTATTATATTTGAATGGTTTCTCCATTAGCATTTTGTTCCTACCATTTTTTCGTAGGAAATAAACACGTAATCTTTAATACCACTTGGGGTGAGTGGAACGGTTATGTTGGTTTCACCGGTCTTATAGCCGAATGTCAACACTCGAGAGTATAGCATAATCCGAGTGAGCACTGGACCAAGGGTCGATCCCTTTGAAGATAATGTTCTATCCTCACACTACACTGGCATACCAATTTAAATTTACGGTGGCATTCTTCAGAGGTATCATGTTGCACTAACATCGCGGAACCGACCCTGATTATGTTCTATCTAGTAATATAGTCTTCTTTATCGAAATGGCAAATGACACGGCTACATTTAAATATTAAGGCGTTTGTATATTGTTAGATTGTCTTTATGCGTTCCTTTGTAGATATCCTTAATTTGAAACTAGTGAATCAAACATTTGTCGTACACCCAAGTTCCATAAACCTAATTATCAAATTACTACCTACTTTGATAGACTTAAAATATAATGAAAAATTGTAAAAAACATTCACCCACCTCATATTATGCTAATACTGGTTAACATTTCACGTGATTGCCTTCCATACGGTAAAATGTCGCGTATTTTAGTAAGCAAATGAGCTATGCGACACATACATCAAGGCTATTTTGAATTTTTATGTCCAGATTTGCATTTTGATATCAGAGGCTTGGAAATACGCAGTTTTATGGTTGAAAAGATAATTCGCGCGACAAATGTTGGTTGAGAAAACTTGTATGAAAGTTTGCTCGATATGATGAAGTTATGGACGCCGCGGGATATAAATTTTGCTTGGTAACAAATCCAACTACAATTGGAACGTGACAATTTCCTTTCTACTAAATATATTAAAAATTGCGTTACGACTTGAAATCTGTAATTTGATTGGACCAGTGTTGATGGACTACGATGGCTAAGGGTGAAATTGGAATATTGCAAAGACGCTTAGCAATAATAAGCCAAAGAGCTTCTCTCAATGTAAGATGAGACCGTGACCAGCAACGTAGCATTATAACTATAATACAAGTTTTTTTTCATAAACTTTAATACTGACATTATAGTTGTTCATAATACTAAGGCGCGTCTTGAAAGTCTAGCTCCCGGCTATCGGCAAAATAACGTTTAAAAGCGCTCTTTTCCTGTGCTATCTACTTTAGCGTCCTTCTTGAAGTAATATACTTGTTCAAGCCAACTATTGGATTTCCAAAAGATATCTTCAACGTGTTATATTTTGGCTCTTGGAAGATAAAGGCATCAAAATAAAGGACAAAAATAATAAAAATATTTTAAGTTTATTTAGCTTAACATATTTTAATGTATACCGACTTCTTCAATTATGTTGTAAAATTGTATAGAACAGTTTCTATCGTATGCCTCGTGTTATTCCCTGGGGATCTAATTCCAAAATCATAGAAAAATCCGGTGTTGCTCAAAATCGAATCCAAGGTCAGACACACTACTTCCACTACACACAGCAAATAAAGTACACAGTAATAATCAGTTTACAAAATGATTTCCTATGTTTACGCAAATTTTAGACATTAAATAAACTATTTTTCGGATTTCGTCGCTGTTTTTATATCCACTCGAGCCCCCCCCCCCCCCACCACGCTGTGGCCATGAAGGCTGCAAAGTCTTCGAAACATCGGGAGAAAATTAAAATATAAAAACCGCGACAAAATCCGAAACATACTTAAATTTTTAAAAATCTGTTTGCAAATTCATATCTAATGTTACATTAACTCCCAATGCCAACTGTAGTGTTGACGGTGACAATCAAACTGAAGTGGCGACAGGTGATAGATCAGGTACGGAATGATCGAGTATTGTGCAAACATTAGACGCCGTAGATTCTATCCGAAGTACTGTATTAATTGATCGCCACTTGATAATATAGCTGCAAATTGATGCCTCTTAATCATGCTTGCATGTAGCGGGAATCTGATTCCTTATTAGCTCTGAAATGCATTCAATCCAGATACTCCAAAATTTCTGTATTAGAACCTTATTATGATTATAAAGTGACTGTGAAAAACTAGAGCTGTTGATAATAACTTACTTAAAACAAATATTTCCAAAGATGTTTTATAAGGATTTAGGAGCGTTTTGAATCGATTTACTTAATTATTTACGGTGAGGGTTTCCGTGCCGAATTATAGTTGGTGTAGCACATATCACTTGCTATACAGCGTTGTAATGTTGCCTGCAGTATAGGTATACCATTGCGACAGGTAGGTATAGTTCTGTGACGCCTATTTGATTAGTTTTAAGAGAAACTTACTCAAAATTTTACTAAATTGTAATAACTATCTTATAATTATTAAATAAATATATTGAGTATTTAAAAAAAAATACGTCTTTAATTTCTTCTCTCACTTTTATTCTAATACCTACAGGGATTAATTCGGTAAAACAATAGACCGAGTTCATTGCTAGCTTTTGAAATCGAACCATCAAGGCTGCTTTGAAATGTTCGTGTTAATACAGGGCCTGGAGCTAAACGCCACTTGTTCCGACCACGTACAACAAAACCATTTCAATTGCCAATTCTCTTGTTTTCCGTTAGATCAGCATAGTACCCATCGCACTAAACTAGGAACAAAGGCAGGTAGTAAAAGCATTCACAGTGTCGGTTAAAATTACGTGTGAATTGTGACATTGATTATTTTGAAGGAAAACAATGTTGATAATAGATTGTGACAGTAGTGAAATGATGCTTTACTAATTACTTTCGGTTATTTTTGTAAAATAAACTAAGGTACGTTTGACTGTTTAATATTTTGACATTAAGCTATAAAAGAAAGAAAACACTGTTGTAAATTTACTACAGTGTGCCAAAGACTTAATTAAAAATAAAAATATTAAACTAATGCTAAATAAAACAACTGACGACGTAATTATGAAAAATATAGATTTAGAGTTTTTACGGCACGACGAAAGATAAACAAGGAAAAGAAAATTGGCAACGAAGCCGCAAAGTCATGAAGATTCTCGTAAACGTAATGAAATCTACGAAATTAATCCATCAGATGAATGAGTTTTACAGCGAGGGACATTTATAGTACAAATCATATTTTTATAATGTATTTAAAGGATACCTTACAGTTCTTCAGAGTATAAAATTTACTATAAATATTTTCATTAAAAGATCATAAACCTAATATTTTAAACAACTAATAATAATATTCATTTACCTTTTTTTATATGATTAAAGTCCTTTTTACAGGTTTCACGTAAATTTTATATGTCAGTTATCATGTGAAACAGCTAATGTATGTTATACTCATTTTATTGTCATTTATTTGGGAGCATAGATTAGGATTTGACTTTTGTATGTAGTCGGCTTATACTTATGAGAAGAGTTCATTTACTAAAAACCTGTGAAAAAGTTCCTAAGTATCGTAAAACTATAGCTGTTAGATATTTTAGAACAGGTCGACGTGGAGATCCTTGGGGGAGGCCTATGTTCAGCAGTGGACTTCCTGTGGCTGAGATGATGTTGATTTTAGAAAATCCATAATTCCATTATTCAGAAAAACTTCCCACAAAACGACCGCAAAGCCATCGCATATTTTCGAAGCTGCCAAAGCCGATGTACAAACTAATGAAGTAATGAGAGAGGGCGTATCCAACATGATACACACGGAGCTACTAATGAATCCGGAGGGACCATTCCTAATTAATACATCGAACCTCGGACAAAAGCATCTTCTTGCTTGCCGAGTTTGCGGTCAGCAGATCACTGAGCTGTTATATGCGAATCGCTCAAACGACAGTTTTTACCCACATCAATGTACCGTGTAAACAATTCAGAAAGTAAAGCCCCGGGCCCTTCCTCACGGGCCAATGGTCATGCCCGATGTCTCCTTCATTAATATTATAGCTTTGTGTTAAGCGATCGCTAAAAGGGCTCGGAAAGTGTTGGAATATTGATGAGTATAAGTAAAATTTTATGTACGAACGTGTGTTTCGTGTGATACAGTCATAAAAGTACGCACTTCACAATAAATTTTAAATCACCCTCAATATAGTTGACTTTATATTGTAAACTGCCACTAGTACATTTTCCAACCGATTCTATTTAATAAATATTTTACAATGAATGAAACTGAATAGTTTAATATTTTATCGCTTCACTTAATAATGTAAATATATTTATCTAGCTTTTCTTTCATATACCGTTTGATATACGTTGAGACGGTGTGGGATACCATGATTAGTGATATTTGGAAAGGCTTTATCGAACATTGGCAAGCAAGTTGTACGACCTTCTCCGACAGAGAACACGTTGTTGGTCCTGGTAGTTTTAAAAAGGTAATAATCGTAAATTCAGATTTAAGTTAGGGTTGAAGTTGTTTGTATGCTGACTATGGATCATTAATAATGAGTATCAGCTAGTATTTTTCATTCATACTCATTTTTCCAGAAATAAACAATGGAAAGTGAAAATTAACTTTAGCATAAAATAGCAAACCATGATGATATTGTTAAGGCTTATGGAATATGAGATTATAGCAGATCAAGGGGAAACAAACAAATACACACATAAGGCTAATTTTCAATATTGATAACTTAATATTTTAATGCGAAAATAATTCTGCCTGCCCGTTAGGCTTTAACGCCCAACATAATCAATTTATTTGGATGTAATTTTGTACGAAGTACGCTTAAATTCCAACTTCTAAGGACAAGATAGAAGGCTAATAATTTTGATACAATTTGTAAATCTAATTCTGGACGAAGCCGCGAGCAAAAGCTGTTACAGCACCCAATATTGTTCACAAAAGCAAGCTGCAATACAACCCGGTGCATACTTCGCGTTTACAGAACTATAACTCACTAAGTACTTAGACTTGGCTATGTCCGGCGTAAACCAATTACATACAAACTTTGAAGCTCGTGTGCAAGATACTGCAAAGGGTTGGCGATACCTCGGGCGGTTTGCCCACCGACCCCGGTTTATTTAAACAGAGTATGTTATGAACAGTGTAGACATGAGAAACTTTATTAAGCTACGTTGTAATATTATGTACGTCGGTGGCGTAGGCGTATTGCATGCGCGGTATAACTATTGTTTTGAGATAATCGGTTCGAATCCTGGGTTGGGCAGTGGTAATTGGGTTTTTACTGATCAGTTCGGAATGTGGAATTTGTAGTGGCTGATATGCTCGTCCGTTTACATCTCCCATAATGAGACATAATACAGACGCCAAAAAGGAAATACATTAGTTAAGCCTCTGTTACTTCCTCGGAGATTAAAGACGTGAATATGAAGTTATTATCTTTTTTGTTATTCAACACATTTTTTAAATATATAATAACGTCAAATAGTTAGTTTTCCGTTCAATTGTTTGTATTTCACGGTCACTTTTACAATCATCAAAGCGTGTACAATGTAACAATTTATTTATTATTTTCTGTATATTCCACTCATAAAACTACCACCAAACACCTTGCCATACTGTTCACTACTACACGGGTGTGCAAGTTGGCACGTATCGCGCCAACAAACACGCTTAATTTTACGTATGTTAAGTCATTCGGGTACTTAGGTAACCGCCAAGTGACGCCGTTGGGTCGTGCATTTATGTTGCCATCATCGAGATTAACGGTCCAATCCGAACGTTTGGGCAGGTCAAGTATTTGTAATTACGTTGTGGTGTGAGGCATTATTGAATTACGATGTGTTGGAAGTGGAAGGATTTTTTACGGCTCGCAATCTTAGTAGCTGCGGGTAGTGGCTATAAAAATTATAGTTATATTATAGTAAGTATGGGAGTGAAGTTTCGGTACAAAAAAGTCAGTTCCGAATATGCATTATCGTTATAATTATTGCACATTCAAGAATAAAATGAACAAACTATTCAACTATTGCTGGCGGTGGGATATATTATATACCCACTCAGATAGCGACCACTGTACAAAAGGTGTTAAAACCCGCAATATCGGCCCACGTACCTGTGTCATGTTCCGGGATCAGCCTGTGTATATCCGGTCTAACAGGCCGGCATAATTTTGTCGGTTGCCGAGTGGTAATCATTTCTCGTCAGTTGAAATTCTATTGAACCCGACTCCACTTACGATCAGGTTCAGTAGGGTCACTTACCCGTGCCCGTACAAAAAAATATATCTAGTAAATATCAAAAAATAAAAAATAAATCTTGAATGGGCACTATTTTCTTACAAAAATAAATATGTGCATTTTTTCATAATTTCGCAGTAAAACATTTGGAAAATTACTATAATAGTAATTATAGTTGTCAATAAAGCCGTTTTGAAATATAATATTGTTTGGAAGTGTCTAACAAATGTTTAATAAATTGTACTTTTAATAATAGCGTCCCATATATGCATCTGTTATTCCGAATGAATACATTTATTACATTTTTCATTTACATTTTTTGCGCCATAAACTTGTAAAGCCGTAACGTTAGCGCGGGGATGAAACTTTTTAATTGCTCCACAGATTACGTTACATTCCAGAAATTATGCGACTTTAAAAATATATTAGGGAACTATTCTCATAACCTTATATAACGCAAAACTCATGCCGAACTTCGACGACGAAATTCAAATGGGAAAAAATAGGAAAGAAAATCTATCCCCGCTTTTTCTGTCAATTCGTCGCGTTATATCGGGCCCACTTCATCATGCTCTTATCAGCAAAAAACTAGTTTCTTCAAAAACTTGTAGAAAATATCGCGTAAGATTTCTTCGGGTAAGTACCTAAACGCGAAGTTTGAATTTCAATCCCTACGTGATTGGCTTGCTAAATCTCATCCCTCTTTTACTATGGCAAACTCATTTGATTCTTTGAGAATTAGGATTTTTCCAGTAACTACTTTTAAATCCAATTTGGGTGTTAAGACATTTTGACTTCAGAATTTAGGTTTCCCGATGTTTTTCGGTTGAAGAAGTGTCTTTGAATATAATTTTAAGATAATTTAATGTTTATTAAACTTATTAATAGTCGTATTTTTTTATTATATATTTCTCCTCCTATTCCACATTATCTGGATAGTAAATAAAAAGGGTAATTCACTTGTAAATTAAACTCGAAAGTAATTATACCTACTGTTTGCTGTGCTTCTCACCATAGATAACATTATAACATCCTGTATATTTAAAAGTACTTACACACAAGTAATTTCACTTTAAAATGCTAAAGGCTATTCTGTGAAATAAATCGTCATACATTTTAGTACATTTTATATTCACAAAAAGAAAGAGAAAATATAAAATATGGACTAAAGCATCTTACAGCCTTTCCACCAGGGATTTATAAATGACAAAGAGTAACCAACCATCTCAATATTTTTCCATCGATTGTTCCAGTAAGTTTGAGAGCTGCGAATTTGCATGATTACCAACGAAGGGGAGTGTTCAATTTCCGCCATGATTCCTTTGGTAATTTATGTCCATGGGATAATGAGCCCAATAGTCTGAGTAATGTTTACAAAATACAGCATAATCTTTATATATAAAAATGAATCCCTATTTCCCTTGGTCAAGCCATCACGCGTGAACGGCTGGACCGATTTAACTATTTGTTTTTTGTTGTGTTTGTTATTGTCAGGAGAAGGTTCTTATGAAAGAAAAAATCCAAAAAATTGCGCAGAAAATTAGAAAATTAATAAAACTTAACGAAAATATTAATTTTATATAACTGTTAATTGTTTGAAATAACTGTCAGCGATTGACAGAATGCGCGCTGCAAATTTATAGTTAAGAAGGGACAACGTCTGTCGGGTCAGCTAGTATTGAAATAAAACAATGTTTTCAATATCTAATATTCGTGTAAATATAAATATAAATCATTAGTACCTAATGTTATTCGTCAAGGTCTATATTGCCTTGTACATTGATGTAACGTGTCTTGGTGTTGGGTTTTAACACGTAATTCTAGCATCATGTAATTACGAGCTGAACATTGTTCATATATAATATTTCGTGGTTTATACCGTATTAGGTTGATGCTGTTTGATAGACTTTACTATATTAATTACTATATAGAATGTATATTACAGCGGTATTATCTCACTACCAACAAATATCATTAATCATCTTGATAAATATTTTTGTCTTTTTTCTTATATTAAATTACTTTTTATTAATAAAAGAGTTAGTGTTACTTGTTAAAGAGCTTATCGTATTGTTAACAGATTATAGGTGTTTATTGGAAAGATTTACGTATTCTATTCTCAGCAATAACACTTCAACCCATTTAGATCTCTATAGCCAATTCGAAGTCACTGTAGTGGTCAAACACCTTTATACACGAAGCTATGAATGACATCTGTGTTAATAAAGCGACTAAGCCCCATTTCTGGTTCCAACCATCTGCTGCCAGCCATTTTCGCAGGTCGACGTCCCATATTGCTAGACATTTGCACTATTCTTTATTGAATTCATTTACTTCAACGATCTTCGCTCCTTTGGTTTGCAAATGAAATGTACTTACTTTAATAGACATCGTCTTTGTGTTAGCAGATATGTGTTGAGCATACGAGTTGATATGTAGTTTTTTGAAGGTAGGTCTTATTGTACGATATGCTTTAGTAATTAAATCATTATCTTTAACATTTCGGATCTTTTAGTCTAACTCAAGCATTACCAAGTAAAGGCCTAATGTTTTAAAGTCTACGCACACATTATTAAACCAGTCAATGATGCGCTTCAAAGAAATAAAAGACGTAGCAAATGCGATGCAGTCGGGAACTGTATACTATTATTCTACAATTTACGTGCAAATATTGCGCACTGAAGATGCGCACAAAATGGCTTCTCAAACGTATGTCTTTAGCAGTTTCAAGAACGTGTATGCACTAGCGGTTAAAAAACTGCCACTCTATATCAATGAATTAAAGACTTTCTATCAAAGGGTTCCATTCACAATTGTTCAACGATTCTTTAATACGAAACATTATCAGCCCGTACGCTTTCGCAGTATTTTATTAAATTATTAACGCAATAAACAACCTAAATTTAAAACACCAACAATAATTATCGCCATAATGCCGCGTAAATCCGAATTACACGCTCATAAAACCTATTTGAGGTCGATTTACGGCCGTAATGCTCACTAATATGCCAATGTTACATAATTAAAATGAAAATATGACATAATAACACGAATAATTTATTTCATCGATAAATTCTTTGATTCTGCGGCACAAATATCAGCGGCTCTTGTTGACTATCTGTATGCTATTAATATAACATCAATTACGCATGTCAATAACACGATGTTTGATATATGATGTGATGTACCTGAAACAAATATTAACAATGATTTATTTGGTATGAGTTATGATTTATTTGGGTAGAGTTGGTCTTATTATGACAGATAACGTAGTGCAATATTATCAAAATTATTGAATACATAAAATAATTGTAATCTTATTGAAAAGTAATCCAGAATAATCTTGCTTCTTTAACAAAGTTGACACACCAGCAGTGTTACCAAACCGGTAATTATCACACTACCAGAAAAAAATAAGTGTGTTCATAGAAAAATATTGTCATAAAATTTTCGTGTTAGTAAAAATCTATATACGTTGACAACATAGTTGAAGACATAAATTGAAGAGTTTTCTGATGTATTAAGTCAGGGGTCCAACTGCAATGAAATTTATATGGGACCACACGGGTAACATCAGTTTATAAACAAAAAAATAATCATCAAAATCGGTTCACCCTGTCAAGAGTTCTGAGATAACAAATATGAAAAAATACAGTCGAATTGAGAACCTCCTCCTTTTTTTAAAGTCGGTTAAAATGGAATTGAGTGTTAAAAGAGCTGAAAATTTTGCGGGCGTCTTATACTTCTATTAGATCAAATAAACTTATTAAGTTTTATCAATTCTCCACGTTCAGTTTGATATTCAAAATTCGAACTATCCTGCCTCATAATTGAACCGTGCAGAAATGATCCAACCCACAAACTAGTTAAGTTAAATAATGATTTTAAACCATTGAAAACGATCTGATAGGTTAGTTCATTTCTGCACTCCACGATCTAATTTAAGATTTCACTCACCGCTATCTTCAGAGTTCGGCATAGTTATACTATGCATCTCGGAGTCTCTGAGGAAGATATAATCCGCCCTAAATCCGGTACCGTCCAATCTATCGTTGGATTTAAAAGTAATTCTTAGGAAGTTTTTATCTGAAGACATTTGAAGCTCCTTGATTTGCCCGCAGTGCCGTTGACTCTTGCTGTCGATCATTTGACTTGAAAATTGCACGTAGTCACTCGCGGAAACTGCTTCACACCTAAGAAAGCATATTATTTGTTGTATTGATTTTTATTTTGTTTGTTTGAATGACGAGGCGAGCTTGTTTTTCGCCTGATGGTAAGTGATACGACCGCCCATAAACAGTGGAAATACCAACCAATACTTTGAAAAAGTATTGTTTGGTTTGGACATAATAAGACTTAACATCTCATGTCTTAGGATGGTGAGCGCAATAAAATACGAAAAAATACTTTGTAATTCATGGTATTAGATGGTCTTTCTACTGTTTATGGGCGGTCGTATCGCTTACCATGAGGCGAACGGCAAGCTCGTCTCGTCATACAAAAAAAAAAAACTTGACCCTGAAATATCAGGAATGCAAGAAGAGAAGTTTTCTGTTTGAAAAAAAGTTACTTACGGAAACACACCCTCCACATCAAAGTAAGTGAATTGTAAATGTACTCTTTCGTTTTCGTCTCCATAAAAGAAGTAATTGCATTCGGTGTCGCGCGGGTATAGCCCGGGGTAGTTCGGTGACGTCACAACGCCCCGAGACCTCTCGCTGCTGTTAAATACGAAGGCACATGGAAATTCTAGCAGTTGGTTCCCTGTTGCGATCCCGTAATCTGGAATGGGAGCGTGAATTGAAATAATGAGCATAATTTGTCATGTTAGTAAGAAGAATTAAGTATTTCCGTTGTAGGAGTTGCTTGAATAAATTTAGTATTTTTTGAATATGTCCTTTCTACGATAATGTATTTTTTCTAAAACATTTATGAACATTAAAAACTATGTATACACGAATAGCTATAAACCAAATAAAAGTGAGGAAACATGCGCCCGAACCCATAGTGTCAGCAATCGTTTTCTTTTGTTCTGTTTATCTGACAGCCAGCTGAAGTACAGTATTAATATAAGGTAATTACAACAAACCTAACCATAGGGTTAGGTTAGTTAAAAGCCTCCGTAGTGTATAGACACTGCGGAGGCTTTTATGCCGAAAACACTGAGAAACAGACTTATTTTCACAGCATTACTCGTTAACTAATGTTTATGTATACTAGTTTTTATATTATTCACGGTGATCAATAAATCTTCTCTTAAATTAATTACATTATTTGCAACATTTACAAATTGACAAACTTAAATCACAGTGCAATAACATCTTTAAGAGAAAAACAATTTTACGTGCCCTCTTCTGACACAGAGCACCTCATTTGCCTTCTAAACTCCGCTCAGAAGCGTTATATTGAATCTTTTGTTTGACCTGACGACGCTACGCTAGATATTGTCGAGAAAAAACCGTCCACGCTCGAGACAAAGTGAGAACTGAATGCCTCAGTCATAATCCAGTGAATCAACTTTCAAAATTACGTTTGTGTAAATAATGGCCACTGATTATAGAATTTTTGAATGTAATTTTAACAACTGTTTAAGTTGTGTTTGATTTAGGTTATTGCCTTAGTTCGGTTTTTGTTAGTTTACAGGCAATTCCATTTTAAAAACAATTAAAGATGTAGTGCATAAATATGTACCTATAAAGAAGTAAGGCTGATGGTATTTTTGGGCGTAAAGTTACGTATTATCAATATTCGCCATCTTGTCCCTAATGGACATTTACAAATTTTGTCTAGTTGGACTACTATAGCATAATATTTAAATATTAGCCTCCACATGAATTAATTTCTACGTGGAATCTAAAAACACGAATTAATTACATAAAGATCGTGTAATCTGGAATCATTTTAATTTTATTCATTATTCTCAAAAATTTATAACAGATTCGCCATAATAATATTGAACAATACAGTAAATGTAACATAATGCGACAATAAGAAAGTTCTGGCACAATGAATAATAATCCTTCGCCACAATCCTAGTATTTCGACTTAGGCTAGGCCTGTAGGGCATACAAAAGTGACTTGATATAGATAAGGCACGTTCCATAAAATAACTTTCTCAAATCTGAAAGGACTTGTAATAGTGTTAAGGCTTTGAAAAGTCGGATCAAACTGGACTTGCGGTCTCTAAATAGGATTTTCTCCTACTTCGTGTTACAATTCAGTAATTTTAGGGACCAATACCAAATACAATATGGGAAATACAAAGTATTTTCTGTTTTAGATCTATCGAAGTATTTTTTTTTTATATGGATACAATATGTAATTAATATAAATAGGTTCTTTACGTAAAAGTTATGAGAAACTGCGGGATTAAAAGTGTTTTAGCAAGTAATAGATTCCTTTTTGTTAAAAATAATAAAAACATCTATTTCCGCAACCGTAAAATTAAAATAGCACTAATCTTTATTCCGAAATTAGGTTTATATCTGTTCATTCTAGAGATTAGTCTGTTTCAGCAACCAAAATAAATTTGTTTACCCATCTTAAGTCTTTGTTTACGCTGATTAAGCATTTACTTTTACAAGTAAAAAACTCTAAGATTATTTAAAAAAATGTTCAAAATACGTTTTTTTGAAATTCAAGTACAATCATGCATGTCTATTATAAGATTTTTATTCTAATACAGTTGTTTTTTAATAATTATCTTAAAAAAGGATCTTCAAATCTATTATTTTAATGTTTAATTTATATGTTATTTTTACCACTATTCCATTACAAACCTTCCAGTCCATTTCTACTAGGTTAGTCATTTGGGTACATATAAAGAATTCGCGTGTAATATCGAAAAATGTCATCGTAATGTTGCCAACCGTTCGACTTTATTGGCCGCGATTGCACTTTATCGGCTATGTTATGCCATACAGCTGTTTCGGCAAAAGGAATGGAATGATTCAAGATAAACGAATGTACGCTTTACATAGTTTTGGAACAACAAAACTTGGCATGAAATTTGTATTGACAGAATTTATTTAAAGTCATATGTATTACAATCAGATAAAATGCATTAGGTTTTAAATTATTAAGGTTTTCTATTCAGAAGGTATCCATGTTTTGCATCTTGATTCTTCGGAATGACAAGACATCTCATGATCAACTTATCTTAAAACACAATACCATACACAATTACCTAAATTAGAAACACTTACATGCCATAAGACCGTCTTTTAAATTTGATCCGAAACCAAAAAAATCACACATAGACGAAGATACATTACCGCAAAAAATAAGGACATTAGAACATCGGCTCACCTTCAACAAAAGAGTAGGATATCTTGAAGCCCCTACTATATCTCGAGGAGTATACGCCGCGAAATTCGATCGACATCTTCGGACCGTTCGACATTATTGGTTTCGGTGTGTCGTTCCCGCAAAACGATGCCATCTTCTCAAGCCGACCGTCCACGTACAAAAATACATCTAAAGAATCCATACTCTCGCAACTGGAACAAAGTGAATATTTGAATTTATTTGAATATGTTTTCGTTTTGATTGTGTCACTTTGGTATGTAGGCTTAGTATGCTTGTTTGTTTATGTGTTTTTGTTTTGCCTTTTATGTATTTTCCTTAGATCATTGTATTTTCAATAGATGTAACATTGTACCTTTTATTGCTATTCTAATGAAGAAATGCTTTAAATATTACTAATGCGTATATATATTGAGTATTGAATTAACGCAGAATCAATGCATCACAGCATAATTAATTAATTATGCTGCGATTAGTACAAAAAGTTATAATGGAAGTCAAAATAAATATTATCTCATAACTTAACGAATCTTCTAACCTCGATTATTACATTCTTGGTCAATATGGTTATTGATTAATTCTCTACGAATAGATAATTAATGGAATACAGATAGCTAGAAATCTATTTTGTGAAGCAGTCATTTAAGAAGCTGTATTATAGTAGAGGAAATATTGGATACCCACGCCAAACATAATGATTGATGGTCCGAAAATGAGGCACGATATTTCTATAGGAACTATTTTAACTTGGGCGCCTTTAAAAGGTTTATAATTGGTTAGATTTATAACACGGAACGTTATTTGTATAATGCAATTCACAAAAGCATACTGGCAAGTGGTTTCGTAATACGAGTAAAGTTCCCAATTACTTTACAGTAAGTGTATTATACATTTTGCATATAGTTACACAAAATATAATACATTGCTGTATATTTCATATTGAAGCAAAATTATCTGTAGTCTTTTACAAATTTACCTGTATTTAATTGATTATTTAAATAAAATATCATCATATATCATATCAGCCCTATATTATATACTGTTTTATTGCTGAGCACGGGCCTCCT
This sequence comes from Manduca sexta, assembly GCF_014839805.1. Classification (NCBI taxonomy): domain Eukaryota; kingdom Metazoa; phylum Arthropoda; class Insecta; order Lepidoptera; family Sphingidae; genus Manduca; species Manduca sexta. The sequence continues at coordinate 8,607,757 of NC_051135.1, read as the reverse complement.
CGACTACTGAGAGGGATTAGGCCTCAGTCTAACACGCTAGCCTAGTGTGGATTTGTAGACTTCACAAAACCTCAAAATTTCTACAGAAAATTTTCAGGTATTCAGGTTTCCTCACGTTGAACCGTGCGGGAGTCTCGGGAGTCCATTCCAAAACCAACTGGGTTATGCATTCAATATAAAAACAAAATCAACCCTACATACAAAACTCACTCAATAATATTTTCGCTTATCCTCTGCAGGCTGAAGTCTTCGAAGACGAGCCTCACTCTCTCGCGTCCACGAGCTAGGAAATCATAGTGACACTGCGTTTTCTGCGGATATGGAGCAGGATGTAGTGGCGACGTTAATTTACCGCTCTTGTTCCTGTCGCTGCTGAATACTTGATGGCACGACGATGCTGCAACGATAGGGTCTGGTTTGACTACTTTAGATAAAGCAGTATAGTTAGGCATGGTTCCAGATTTGAAAAATGATTTCTTTATGAGGAAGTCATGAATTGAAGTGCTAGACAAAACTGATACATCTTTGATTAGTGATGAGGATTTACAACATAGACTAAATTCAGAACTAATGTACATTGTACAACGAGACGTAATTACAAAATCAGTAACCTAACGGTTACTATTGATGCTTATGGTTAGTATCGATATATTCATGACCGGAAAAATAATATATCTAAAATTTTAAGAGTTATTTTTATTGATTATAAATAAATATATCTTGAGAAATATCCTCGTAAAATTAAAATTAAACTCTATCGACATTTATTAATCCATCTAACCAATCAAGCTTTTCATGTCTAATTAGTATCATAATTCATATACTTGAAGTTGTACCTTCTGTACTGTAGATAAAACATATTTTAAACTAACGTTTTCATTGGACACGAGGCTATGAAGATGTATAAACGATAATATCTTTTCACCGCCTTCTGAATGCTTGATTCTGTGCTACGTCACATTACTAATACCGTCTTTCAATTTATTTCCCACTTCATCTCCATTTGGCGCGTGAGAGGTTTAGTAAACATCATCCAGTATTTTCAAAGGATTTTACATTTTGGTATTTTCTTTTTTATTTTCTGAATCGTTGGCAAAGGAAATTTACTGGTTTACAATTAGTAAATGAACGAGAATTTATTTTTAGAAATAATTTTATTTGACGTGATTGAACTTATTAGTATTCATGTCACGAAAACTAATTTGCGCGCGTGTAATATGCATATTTAAATTACATATATGTAAATAAGACACAAAACAGAAAATAAAAAAGATAATTCAACTGCTAAGTGCTGACCAACAAACTATTTAATCATCTTTATTTGCGACAGTACTGTCAAATACCTACCGATGTTTAACTTTAAATGCACAATTTAATTAAAAGTCGAAGTAACTTCTAGATTAAGCAATAGCAATTATTACATTATAAGTTTTTTATAATTAGAATTTATGTATACCACGATGATGTTAATCGTAAACTAGTCAATATCTGAACGATCAGCATAAAAGTCAATTATTATAATGTCACACCGACTACGTTGTTTATTATACATCCCTCAAATAACTTCCACAATACTTACCAATCAAAATTATATTCAATAAAAAATATTCTCTAGCGTATTCCGTAAACCGCACTACAAAAAACGAACGATAAAACAAATTACCAACCCAATAAATCCGGTCCAAACAGAGCTGATTTTTCATTTTAACTAAATTCCCATGCGCCCAGCCTCTGTGCCAAGTATCTAGTTCAAGTAATAAAATATAGGGTAATTCCACTATTTAGTGAAACTGTCAAGTCGGTGTTTTTAAATGCGACCATTATCCGCGGATACTTACTGGCAGCGCTCACCGCAGGTCCTAAGCCGGATATTGCTTCGTTCATACTTGATTTCTTATTAATGTCGGCATCTGTTGGAAAGATGATAATTCAGTGCCTTAGATAAGAAAACTTTGTTTGATTATAAGTGTTTTTTTTTTAATACTAGCATGTCCATTAGTGGAGAATTAAAAAACGTAATATTTTTAGTAGTTGAGCAATTTAGACTCTTAACTTTCTCTTTGATTTTTCATTTTGTTTGTTTATGATTTAGTGTTCATAACTGAAAGAAAGATAATTCGGAGATAAAGATATTAATTTGGGACTGAAAGTTTCCATCTTCTCTTATATTGTACCAAATGTTCCACGTTTGTACTTTGCTCCGCAAATCAGATAAGAGACAGAGTATAAATGGGAAAAATATCCAGTACTGGATTATAAATCTGAGTCATTGTGCATCAAAGGCTGTCTTTATCATTTCCAATACTTCCGTATCCTATGTTTCGATTGAAAAATCTTTGACTGTGTCGTAACATGCTTACTAAACCTGCACTTGAGTTGTCCTCCATTTGAAATTGGTAGCTCGCTTTGAACCCTTGTCCTGGCATGTTTGAGTTCGCAGTGAATTGAACCAAAAGGTCGGCTCCCGTTGATAAAATTTCATAACCTAAAAACATTAGTTGATGGTATTGATTGCTGTTGAAGAGTATATAATGGAACAAAGTATTTTGATGATTTTAGTACACCACTGAGCATGGGCCCCGCTAAGATTATTTTTATGGAGGTGTAACTGCAATCTATACACCCTATAGTTGGTACTATTTAACATCATTTTTTTAAATAAAATGTGTATGTATATGCTAAGCCATAATAAAATCTCTGTGGTCGATATTTCCCATTGTCATTCAGTTGTTTTGATTGTGAGTTAAGTTGTTTCGGACAGGGGCGTGCACGTGCATCCTCTTGCAACCCCCTCCCGGCGCCCATATCAGTGAGATAAACAATATTTATCAAAATATGGAAGATATAAGTCCAAGAGAGAATTTCATAGAAAGTTCATCATAAACAAATATGACTTACCTATAACTTCGTTGCATAACATAGCTAGAACTGGAGCGGTAGAAGTCCGACCATCAAACACTTTGATAATGTCAGCACGGTTGAGACAACTGAAAATATTTCGTCAATAAATTCACAAAGCATTTTATATGTGAACAAACAAAACTCGACTTACCTCTCGTCGCCTTTTTGAAGGAACGATTCTTCGAAAACTAACTTGATGCGCTCGTGTTGTCTGCAACAATTACCAATGTTATATTTTACCGTCTTTCTTTAGATAGATTTCTGCTGGTGGTAGTTTATTGGTATTATATATTAGCCTATGTATATCCGGTTCCAATAGGCCGGCATAATTATGTCAACTGTCGAGGGGTGATCATCTTTTTCAGTCGATATTTTATTGGATCCACTTACCATCAGCTGCAGTGGGGTCACTTTATCGTGTCCGTAAGTATAAAAAAAAATTATGTGCAGAATAGTTGAATGATTTTCATCAAGCTTTCTAGTTATTTACAGAATGATTAAATTATATTTCTAATATAACTTTTTGACCAGGGCCCTTATTCTGTATGATAGTGTAAACGCGTAACGCGGCCGTGTCATGTTATCTTTGAGAAATGTGTGTGGAATGGTATTCTGTAAGCCAAATTTCTATAGTCCTAAACATGATGCGTTGTGTTACGTGCTTGTTACGCACTGTCAAAATAACGTGCGGGATAGAGAATAAGGCCCCTGTCCCTATTTGCGTCATTTGTTTTCTCGGTTGGTCCGTATTGTTTTCAGTTCACGTCAAATAGAAATATTGTTTCATTAACATACTAAAACTTTATACATTTATTGTTCCAATCTGTATAATGTAGCCTACATGATGAATAAATATTTAAACTTCACCCTGCTTTTAGGTAGATACCTATAACAACCACATTTTATAACAAAGACCAGTAAGGAGCCAGGTTCAATTCCAATGATTCAGATAACAAGGTGGAATTTGGGCAGGTCCGATATTAAACATTCGTACCTTTTACCCTAGCCTAAGCCCGATGCTTCAAGGGATCTTTGCGTTGATTTGCGGCGACACCCTATCCGCACCAACGCATTTTCGACGACCCACGTGAAAACCCGCCATTCGACCCCACCCATAAATCGCCACAAGTTTCGCCACAATTAACAAATATATTAAAGAAGATAATTAGTTTCTAGAAATAGCTTTCAACGAAAGGCTTGGCAATCTAAGAGACTCATTAATTCTAGTTCTTATTACCAAGTAAGATTCGTTGCACTTTGAACGAGGCTAATGACGTAATTTCGATACAGGGCATATTCTGCATATCTGATGGCGATTTGTTCGTAATCCATATTCAATACATATGTTGTAATAATGACCGTCAGAATTGCCTTCTTTATACGATTTCTGGTATAATTTTCGCTCCGAATGTTAGTATTTGCAATTATAACGTCGACGTGTTTTCAATTTAATGTTTATGGAACCTTGTTGCTAGTTCAATTTGCGTTCAAATTTGTTTTAAATGTTTTCTATAATTGCCTCGTAGAAATTTCAGCTTTTAATGCTAATCTGCCAGCTCGAATTTATTAATACTGCTATGTAGCACAATAAAACTATTTCATTAATTAATAAGTGCAAATATTTTTTCAAAAACTTTATAACGACATAAACAGCCTATAAACTGCAGCAATTCCACTAAGAATTTCAAATCACAAACCACTACATGGCATTTCATAGTATAATATCTTATCCCTACTCTAGTATACAAAAAATCTGCCTATTACATTTTTTCTTGGTACATGAAGTGTGAAGCATGCATTCGTTTTTTAGCTTTGAAATTACTTATTAAAATACAGATAAAAAACGTACCTTGCGTTAAAATGGTATGTACACCTCACATTGCTGGGGTAGCTTGAAGGATATCTCGGGCTGTAGAAGCGGCCATGAGCTGGTCTGTTTGGCTGCGAGTTGAAGACATAGTCACACCACGTGTCCGGAACTTGCACGCCGTCAATCTCGAAGTTTCCTTACCAAAACAGATATTAAATTAGGACGATCTTTAGTTTTATAGACGAGGTTTACGTATAGAAATATCCTCTAATTTATTTGAGATAAGCTAGTTAGTGTTTTTGGTTTTAAAACATGTGGTTTATTTTATTTACGAGAATGTTACACATCGAAATAATACTAGTTTTCTAATTTCATCGCGGTTTATTATTCAATTTTACTCCCAACATTTCCAATGCTTTGCAGTGTTTGTGGTCACAGGCCAAAAGTGTAGCTAAACTAGTTTCATTTCAAGATTTTGATGGCTTAATGTGCTTTCATCTATCCAGCCATTGTTGAAGGCAGGCAGTGCAAGTCAAGACACAAAATCACAGTGACATACTTAAATAGAAACGTTATTTGTTGTATTATGGCAAACAAAACGCGTCCTCATTTTATATGGTTATATTATTGATTTCTTATGTTTGGCATTGAAATTAAACTATTTATAACTAAAACAAAAAAAAAAACGTAAAGTAGTTTTATTCTAATATTCATGTTATTGCATAACATAACAAAACCAAACGGAGTACCGCAATACTAAGCAATTAAGATTGCTACTACAAAGAGAGCAATATTGCATCTATTCTAATCTTCAGTGAGCATACTGGTTGAATTTTAGTTAACAAACAAAACGCAAGTCATAATTAATAATAAATTTGACCAAGTCGAATTTGCAACCCGTTGCCATAATGTAGCATTTTCCTTATCCAAATTACATATAGAAAGAATGGTTGAGTTAATCCCATCTTTTATTCATGAAAGGACCGCCACTAATTTCAATTTTATTCAGGTTATTTGTCGCTGTAGGAAAATTAATTGCTCAGTTTACGTTAAATGAAGTAAACATTCGTATAATGATTCATTTAGGGAAAAGCTAAAAGATTAACGAAATAAATAAGGGTTAATTTCAATTAGACTAAGAAGTGTATACACTAAATCTACTAGTATATTATAAAGAGAATATATAGGTTTAATGGCTATTATTGGTGTTGTTATTTTTTTGTTTTCTTCAAGTGATATCGTTTTGTTATTTTTTTTTTATTAATAATTTAATTTCTTCTCTCTCCGTTGATTATATTTTAGGTAATAAATATTGTATTATACTTTCTACGTGACATATGCATTTTTATTATTGTTTTTTTGTAATTGCTTACTTATTACTTACTTATTAACGTTATCTTTTTCTTGATAGATACTACAATATAGCCATACTAGAGTAATTCTAAAACTATATGTTCATTTATTTTTACCTGATTCTACTTCTCTTTCATCCGATGGCACGATTTCCCAGTTAAAATCGGTAACAATTGCATTAGCGGTCACAACATCTCAAGTTACTTTAGTTTCAGTATTATTAGGTTGTTATTGCTCTTATTTTAGTTCCTTTGGTTTTGTTAAAGTATTTATATAACTACATTTTACTTTAGCTTTGCTGTTTCACTTCAAGGTTGCAGGATAGAAAACTCTTTTAAATTGTAACTATAATACGGGATATTAACAACAATTCATACATAACAATTAATGAGCATTTTACTATCCATTAGCTGCGCATACGACATCGTCGATAACTTTTTTCGATATACGATTCAATGAAACAAAATTTATATTCTGCTTCTCATTATATCCTGGCCACCTGTATTATATTACTTTCCTTTTAACATATGGAAACCGTTTTATGCTGTTTTATTACTAATTATATACGTGGATAGGTTAATTACTATTAGGAATAGATGAAAACTTAAATATTTTTTTTTACTCACTTCTATCAATAAACCTGTAAGTCCCAATAAAGCCTGTAGCATTTGATTTCTTGGCCCCCGTATGTAGCTCCAGTGCCAGTAGTGGTCCATGGGAGTACAAAGCAGGTGGAGTGTCAGCTCTGCTGCCACACAGCACTCGGGACCAAGCGGAGTATTCGTTGATTCCAGGCGGCCCGGGGCCTTGGATCCCACCTTCTGAGTATACCTTGATGTAGTCACCTTGTATACAGCTGTAGACAAAAAGGTATTTTCATATTTACACGAAAAGTGAGATGATTTTATGTACGGTATACCAACTAAATAGCCAAGTCCAAAATTTCAGATCACTTTTAAAGTTTTGTGTCCGTGTCGACAATTGTTTTTTCTATGTAGTAAATTCCACGGAGGTTAATTTATTTTACATAAAAAAAAAAATATTTTATTAAAAGTGAATGCGTACAAGCGTTTTAAAGTTTTTAATCAATTCAGCTCCTTTTGTACTTCATTATGCAATTGTAGAAATAAAATATGTAAAATCTTAATTTAAGAATTTTGTTAAAATTCATCGAATGAGGATTAGCAAGTTTTTCCAATGTTTTTTTTTTTTATACGGGCACCATAATTTGTCCCAATTGCATCTGATGATAAGTGGAGTGGGGTCCAATTTAATGTCAATAGGGTACCGGACTCATTTTTGTTCTTTACTATTATCAAATATTTACATAATATAAATTATAACACAGAAGGAATTATTAAAATCCGGTAAAAAATCAACAAGTTATAAGTCTTTGAAATTCGGTGGAAGGGGTAATTAACAAGAAACAGAAAAGAGACGAAATATCCACATGTGACGTCATCGGGAATTACGACGCGTGCAAAAAAAAGAGATGAAGCGATATCCCCACATCGCGCCCACTTCTGCACGTTACAATATTTTAAATATGAATTACTCGCAAATTTTTTAACCAATTGTTATGCAGTTTTCGCAGGAGTGCTTCTTTTTCGTATTATTAACCATTACATATAGAATAATGTACAAAATCAAGCATAGGCCGGTCCCCTATTGACGATAAATGATTACCCCTCGACAGTCAATACAATTTTGCCGGCCTATTGACACCGGACTTACACAGGGTAAGAGAAAGAGACACCCTTACGTGGACTAATATAGGGGGTTCTAACACCTTGTGTACGGTGGTTGCTATCCGGGCGGATATAAAGTATATTATTCTACCATGAGCAAAAAGGTTTTATATGCGGTATTTCAAAGCACTTTTTTAAATATGCCTCTACTTCAATTGGCACTGCAAATATTTCACGAAAGTTGAATTTAGAATTTTTGTTCGAATATTGGGGAATGTTTTCCCTTTGAAATACGTCCAAGTCCAAATATTTTATAAAATACCGAAATATGTTATGTATTAGCTTGTGATCGTGATTTTCGTCGTGAGAATGTATTAAAGCTATGTTGTGTTTATCCACAGCTAGTTTGGTCGGGTCGGGAAGCCTTATTAATAGATGTAATTATCTCTAACTGATATTGTTCTAAAGTGCGATATCACCTTTTTTATTGCTTTGAATGACGAGACGAGCTTGTCGTTCGCTTGATGGTAAGCGATACGATCGCCCATAAACAGTAGAAACACCTTTCAACACCTTGAATTACGTATTGTTTGGTATTCCACTGCGCTCGCCAACCTGAGACCTGAGATGTTAAGTTTTATTATGACCAGTAGTTACACTGGCTACAATGTTTTTTAAACCGGAACACAGTGACTACACAGCTACTGCTTGGCGGCAGAAATATACATTGCGTAGGTAGCTACCCAGGCAGATATATGAGAGACCTATCACCAGTGATTATTTATCATCTGGGACGCTGTCAACTTAAGTTTGGTATCTTAAGTCGCTATTTAATAAATCGATTTTATCAGCTCAAACGATATCTTAAGTCATAATGCGTGGCGGATTTTGACAGCACAGTATTGTTTGCTTAAATACGGCGACTCAGCCGACAACACACTCTTAAGTAACAGCTTAAGTTTTGTTTATTAAATAGTTCTATCTACTTGTGACTTTTCTCAAAAGTGAATACGATTTATAAATACTGCCGTTGAACAAAAAACCGGCTTTGCGATCTCCATTTCACTATTAATTACCCGTTACTGATTTTCTAATATAGATGTTTAAAGCCATAAAACACCATGGCCGCCTTCAACATAAAAAACTATTAAATTAATTTGTTCAAAATTTGCCCTAGAATGTAATATTAACACAATCTGTGCTATTATACTAGAATGTTACGCTAGTGTGCGATAGTTGGGGTAAATTAGATATCCAAGTGCTCGCCTGGGACGAACGCAGAGTTTCAAAGCCAAAATCCATCCTGCTTTAATAAGGTTTACTGAAAAAAAGTAAAATCTATACTATTATATAAAGCTGAAGAGTTTGTTTGTTTGTTTGTTTGTTTGTTTGTTTGTTTGTTTGTTTGTTTGTTTGTTTGAACGCGCTAATCTCAGGAACTGCCGGTCTAAACTGAAAAATTCTTTTTGCGTTGGATAGCCCTATGTTCGTGGAGTGCTATAGGCTATATATCATCACGCTATACCCAATAGGAGCGGAGCAGTAATGCCTAATCTCAGGAACTATCGGTCCGAACTGAAAAATTCTTTTGCGTTGGATAGCCCTATGTTCGTGGAGTGCTATAGGCTATATATCATCACGCTATACCCAATAGGAGCGGAGCAGTAATGGCTAATCTCAGGAACTACCGGTTCGAACTAAAAAAAATATTTTGTATTGGATTGCCCTTTGTTCGTGAAGTGCTATAGGCTATATATCATCACGCTATGACCAATAGGAGCAGAGCAGTAATGGCTTATCTCAGGAACTACCGGTTTGAACTGAAAAAATATTTTTGTGTTGGATAGCCCTTTGATCCCGGAGTGCTATAGGCTATATATCATCACGCTATTATATAAAGCTGAAGAGTTTGTTTGTTTGTTTGAACGCGCTAATCTCAGGAACTACCGGTCCAAACTGAAAAATTCTTTTTGCGTTGAATAGTCCTTTGTTTGTGGAGTGCTCAAAGTTATATATCATCACGCTATGACCAATAGGAGCGGAGCAGTAATTGCTAATCTCAGGAACTACCAGTTTGAACTGAAAAATTCGTTTTGTGTTGGATAGCCCTTTATTTATGGAGCGCTATAGGCTATATATCATCACGCTATGGCCAATAGGAGCGGAGCAGTAATGGCTTATCTCAGGAACTACCGGTTTGAACTGAAAAAATATTTTTGTGTTGGATAGCCCTTTGATCCCGGAGTGCTATAGGCTATATATCATCACGCTATGACCAATAGGAGCGGAGCAGTAATGAAACATGTTGCAAAAACGCCGAAAAATTATTAGTTTCGAGAGCTTCCGTTGCGTGCGCTGCGTAAACTGTTAAAGTTATGCAACAATTATGTATGACGGGATTGTTCCTCTTAAAAAGTTCTAAAAAATATATTATAAAAAAAATAGTCCCCCGCTGCATCTGTCTGCCTGAACGTGTTAAACTCAAAAACTACCCAACGTATTAAGATGAAATTTGGTATGGAGACAGTTTGAGACCCTGGGAAGAACATAGGCTCCCGGGAAACTACTACTTTTATAACGGAAAACTTTAGCCTAAAAAACTTTATAACGCGGGCGGAGCCGCGGGCAAAAGCTAGTGTAATCATATACAGCCGTGGTGGGTCATAAAGAACCGTGAAAAAATTACACTGGAGCCCTGGGGTGTCATTTTGTTTTAAATTATGTGAGATAATGAAAGAAATTACACTTTCTCATGTTTCGAAATAATAAATGGAAACTTTTTAAATATATCATAATTGAAATTTCATTCGTCTTTTGTGATAGTCAAATTTTAGTAATCTATAAGATTTCACTTTACTTAATTTATAACAGTATGTAAACAGTTAGCAAGCATTTCATTTAAATAATTTTTGAAAACAGAACATGTTACGGTTTAAAACTGGCTGGAAATTAAATTACGCCGCAAAAAAATATAATCATGCCCTTGTTACACGCATTGTACGTGACCGTAAAAAACATAAAAAAAAGTTCGCTAACGCAGTCTAATCTCGTATCGTGTCCGCCGCAAATGAGTTTCTTTTGGAAACGTCGTGTTCCCGCCAATTTAGTATTCAATTAGAACGCTTTACGCTCTGTGGCTTTACCTATGTTTTACAAACATTGTGTTTTTTGTTAAAAAATACCCTGGTTAAAACGTTCGAAATTTAAAATTTATGCATTTCAAACGCATAAATCTCTTTCGTCCTATTGTGGGATTTCAACTCGGTTTGATTTCCTTTTTTGTAGTAAAATATGACCGTTGAATAAAATAATTTATACTGAATTGAGTTATCCACAAATAAAGAACAAATCTTGCAAAGGCAAAAGAAAATTGTCTGTATGGATTTTGTTTCCAGTGCCTCATTTTTAAGATGAATAAAATATATATATATCGCCATTTTCAATAAACAATTCTGATCGCTTTTTTCGATCTATTTCAAAAATGGACCAATGAAAACAAAGTTTTTTTTCTGAAAATCTTAAAAAATGTGAGTTATTTTGATTGCTTTTTTCTCGGAATTGGATTGAAGATGAAACTGGGATCGTTTATTGAAAACGGCCGAAAAACGTGAAGTTAGCAGTTAACTATTTAATTTTAAATAACATTTATTAATGTTACTTTGTCGCCGTGACATCTAATTCAATTAATTCGTTTACATATGTCATATATATTTAAAAAAAAACGATGACAATTTTTAAGGTAACTTTTATTTATTTTTGCTCTTTTTAGAAAGCGAACTGTCCAACTGAGACCTTAATCAAACCTCTTAAAATTAAAATAATGCGATCCATTGCACATATGTCAAACGCTTAAAAATATATTCGCGCCGGGGCAGTAGAACAAGCTTTAATTAAGGCCAAAGACAGCCCGCGATGTACTCTCGAGCGACGCATCAGCGTAACTCGTTAAAATGTACACACTGACGTTGTAACTTACATTACATATTTTTAATTTTGGAACATGAATAGACTCATTTATCTATGTATATAATAAGATATCTTATTACGCTTGATCGTATCACGCGTGAACTGATGGAACAATTTGTCTTTTTTTTGTTGTGTTAATTATTATCAGGAGGATTTTGTGAAAGAAATATTTAAGAAAATTGTGCGGAAGATTGGAAAATTTAAGAAAACTTAACGCAAAATTTTATCCAGTGTCTACTATAATGTTACTCGTTCATTCGTTCGCATATGATACTATAAAAATTCCACTCACAATTATATTTATAGACATATATAATATTTGTCAATGAGCTTATTTGTTTTCTGATTTGATCGAATAATTGTTATATTGCTAAAAAAAATGCACCTTTAAAACCACGATTTCGCTTCACTCTCTACTTATTTGTTCAGTCTCTACTTATAGATTTTTGGAAGCAAATCACATTAATATGGAAATCAAATTCCACCGAACATATACTTTATGTCCTTTCTCAAATCCACCAGATCTTTCTACCCGTGTGTCGCAAGGCACATAAGCTAACAATCACCATCCCAGCTGTTTACGACGAACACTCCGCCTGAGGGATCTCCATGAAAATTCCTTCAATAAAGTATTACGATTTGTTCCTAACATCTTTATCACTTCAGTGTGAACCCGACGGAGTTTTGATTGATAACACTACTTAATGCTTTAAACTTAGAGTGCAATATTACAGAGAATCTTGTAAAGTTCCCCATTATTCATAAACGTTATTTATCTAAGGACGGAGTATTGCTCTGATAATACGCCTGTTTCTCAGTGCTGACGGCATGGAAGCCTTCGCAGGACATACACATAGGGCCGTTGTGATTGGCTAATATTGAGATACAACTTGAATCTAGTTGGCTGTCAGATAAACAAAGCTGAGAAACAGACTTGTTATCACAGCAATAGTCCGTCCTTAGGTAATTAACTTCTATGAAGTGGGGGGGCTAGAATTTAAAACCAATTTTATTTATGCATCTGTAAGATAGTGTAACTACTGGACATAATAAGACTTAACATCCTATGTCTCAAGATGGCGAGCGCAGTAGTAAAAAATACTTTGTAATTCAAAGTGTTGGATGGTGTTTCTACTGTTTATGGGCAGTCGTATCGCTTACCATCAGGCTAACGGCAAGCTCGTCTCGTCATTTAAAGCAATGAAAAAAAAAAGATATTTAAAAGCAAATTTATCATTGGTTTGAGTAGAGATTTTCTATTTACAAGAGCTAAAATTTTAAGTTGGATATAGTCCTTTTACTAACCCGAATACTACAATGTGAGGCATGCTTCTACATAGACAAAGTTTACTATATCATTGTGTAGTTGGACTTAAATTCGTTCGGACTACTCTAGTATATTAGCTGAGTAACTAAATTTGTTTGAACATCGAAAATTTAGTTGATTAAAGTCACGTTTACTTACTTACTTTCTACTCTACCAAAATACTAGCGTAGTCCGAACCAGTCTTAAGGCCGGCTCTTCACGAGGAAGTCGACGAGATAACGACCACAAAAAGTGTTCTGATGCAAAAGCGTTAGATTACAGATTGTGATAATATAGGAACGCATACTAAAGCACCATAGGTATGTCCGGAATTGGATGCCTTCCAACAATCCAAACACTGTCGGAAAACAGCAATTCCTTTATTCAAATTGTGTTATTTTTCTATTACCAACTGTTCTTTTTAAAATTCACATTTCGAACTTTCGAACGTCATGTATAAATAAAACATGAAACCTTTTTTAATTTACAACCGCAACAAATCATCTTTCGGCCATTTTAATCTTTTAATCTTTCGTACAAAAATTGCATTCGTGTGAAACAATGTTATGCCATACGGCATGAAATGGTCTGTACGATTAATGTTTTTTACAATCGGATGTTGCATGGAATATTAAGGATAAAATATTTACCAAAATGAAAATGAATTATTAAAAAAGAAACGGAGATCCAAATTGTGGTTTCTGTCATAATCAATGACAAATATCTAAGATTTATACTAATCTGCAAACCCATGACACTCAATAACACTCTACTTAAAGTACATAATATTAACACCTCCATAAAATCTAAAGCAACGAGCATAATTAAATTGAAAAAACAAAATTGCACTACATTGCAGATTATGTTAAAAAACGATTAGTATACGCGTCCACACAGTGCCAAGTAAAGCAAGCTAGCCCAGAGTTCGTTGGCAACATCTGATTTGCATATTGTGTGCATTGTGAGCTCTAGTGGAGATTTACTGCCGAACAATTGTTATTCGTGATGTGTCATTTTTAGTCGTCGTATGCACAATAGAATGAAAGATGTTCGACATGCAGCCCCGGGAATGCGTTCTACTATGTTTATTCTCAATTTTTATGGACTTAATTTATATTCGGAATGATTTAAGATTATTACCATTGTATTTGTTTGTGTCATTAATTTTGTCTTTGGATTCTTTTTGAAAATTGCATCTTCTATCTATTGCTTTATTTTCAAGTAGTTAATGACGATATAGATTCCGAGATTATAGTTATTTCATCAAATATAGACCTCATTTATAGGAGTCAATTAAGTTACCTATGGAATTTAATAATTACGAAGTCATTATGATTGTAGTAAGACAAAAGTACATTGTCATTAAATTAGCAGCGCCTAATTATTCAACAGTTGAACCAGATAACTCTTATCGAAGTACGTCGCATCAAAACAGAGTAAAAGTACATCCAAAAGAAAGAAAAACTATCGACAAACTTTTTTAATAAGGCGTCCGTTATTATTGATTTCTTTGAGTTCGTGATGGGCATCTTTGTAATGCTTCAGAAGATAAAAACTTGGCCTTTCCAACCAATTATCAGATAGACGTACCACAAAATAAGGAAAGAGAGGGGAGTTCTTAAGAAATTCCATACAAACTTAGATAATAGTGATTCTCTTTTAGTTGTTTTGTATTGTTTTAGTTCCGCTGTAATTGCCACATTTATTAAAGGTGAAGCGAGAAATATAACAAAAGATTTTTCTTTGGAAGAATTTTGTACCTGTTTATACGTATTTCTGTTATGCTCGTGACATACTAAATTAACGTCTATTGTCGGAATAAATAGGGCGTAAAATGCGTTTTATTCAACTGGCAAATCAAATATAAAAATGTTAAACATTTAATTGTAGCCAAACTATGAGGTAAGTTATGTAACATTAGCTTAAATAAAATTAAAATAATTGTGATATACAATATACAAACGTATTTCCTCTGACACCAAAGTCCTACTACGCGTCCTTAGTCGTATTATATTTAACCATTCATTTTAATTTATCTGGTGTTAGAATTAGGATAGCAACTTTATGATAATTTAGTAAAGGGTTCAGGGCGTTAGAAACATTTTAACTTTAAAATGTACCGGTTAAAGACATAGGAACCAATTTCTCTACAATCAGTAACTAATCCTATCTAGTATTTTATGTAATTAACCAAAAAAGTGGATCCGCATTGCTCAATTAATGCGGCGATAGCCTAGTTGGGTGTGGAACGGTCTGCCAAGACGAATGTCCGCAGGTTCAAATCCCAAGGGCACACACCTCTGACTTTTCTAAAAAATCACGTGTGTATTCTTTGTGAATTTATCGTTCGCTTTAACGGTGAAGGAAAACATTGTGAGGAGACCTGCACATCCGAGAAGTTCTCTATAGGAATTTCGAAGGTGTGTGAAGTCTACCAATCCGCACTAGGCCAGCGTGGTGGACTAAGGCCTAATCCCTCTCAGTAGTAGAGGAGGCCCGTGCTCAGCAGTGGGCAAGTATATAATACAGGGCTGATATTATTATTATTATTGCTTAATTAATAATCCTATTAAATATAATTATTAATGAGTATATCGCCAATACCTTTATAAAAAAAAATAAATAGACAATTAGTTTAGAATAAAAATGTTTATAAAAGAACAAACATTTTTTTTATGAAAATATACATGTTGCTTAGAAAAGAAAATATTATATACGCATACTGACTGATGTTTCCTAAAAGACATTTCAAGAAAATTACCTTCTGAAGCATCTTTTTTCTTTGTACAGTCAGATCCATTGTCAAGGCCGTTTCTAAAAGCTCTTCACTAAAGTTCTCGTGTAAAAACTTTTCCGGGTACGTTATTTTCATTCGTGTTGTACAAAGAGCGAGTGCTGCTGATCTTTGATCACTTAAATAGTGCAAAAATGAATGAAGAAATATTATAGGGTTTAGTAATTAATTAATTTATTTTATATACATAAATATAAAAAAGTTGACTTAATGCCGGCATTCTCTACCAGTCAACCTTATTTACCGGTTTACCTAATGTTTCTGTGTTGGTTTATAAAGTCGTATTTCGAAACTGTCCATCTTTCAAAAGGAGTTGATGTTTCTGACTTTGGTTGTGGAGTGTAGTCAATGTGAATCCAAAACCTTTATTTATTTATTGATTTATTTGGATTGATTACATTTATTTCAGAAATTGAATTGAAACAGAATTGCAGGCAATAGCTGGACTAAAGACGTAAACTAAACTGTTAGCGCTGATCTAGTGACAATATTGAGCTTCATAATTATTTGGCATTTGAAACCAAAAAAAGTGTTCCTTTTTAGTTTAGAGTATATTGTATTTTGTAGTATTTAAAACAATTGTAAACAATATTTCTTTTATTAGGACTCTGCGAATAAATTAATATTAGAAAAACTGAAAGACATTAAGGTGCTGAATGTTAATTATATCAGAAAAAGATCAAGGAGGGCGTATTTTCAGGGAAACCTGTAATAAACGCCATACAAGCTGCCTTATAGCAATTTCTTCTTGCGGATTCAGTAGAGGAGCGTGATAATAAAATCCATACAGAGTTTCCTGACCCGGGAATGTAACCCGAACCGTTTGGTACATAACTTATACTAAACACCCTAATTAGGCCAAAAAAGCGATATTATAATAATAAAAGAAAAATATATAATTATACAATGTTATAATAATAAAGAAAAATACGGTATTATTTTCATAAATATCTCTTGGAAATAAAATCCAATACCATAGAAAATCGACGATAAGTTAAAATAGGCCTCATTTATAAGAAAAAGCAATATTATAATACTGTAGGAATATATTTAATTATTTAAAAAAAAATCTTTAAAAAAAAGTCCAAAACGATTAAAAACCAGCGATAAATTAAAATAAGATTTATATTAGAAAAAGCAACATTTTTATTATAAAGGAAAATATGTAATTATCAAAAAAATATCTTGGAAATAACATCCAACATGATTAAACATCAGCGATGCGTTAAAATAAGTTTTATTTACAAAAGAAGTTCCCAAAAGACCCAACATCAAATAAATTCTTAATATTAAAACACATGCTAGTAAAAGGAACACTTTTATTAATCACACTACATTATTAAATTTTATTTTTCAATTTAACCAGGCACGCATCCAATGATAGAACTAAGAAAATTGAAGTTTTAATAACTTAACGTTTATTCTCTTATTTTATAAGGAAATTTCTAGAACATTGCAGTTATTATTTTCTTTTGAGTTTATTTTATAAATTAGTATGCAGTTTATAAAAGTGAAGCTTAACAATAAAAGTTAATTTGTCGTTTTTGTTATTAATAAATATTATCTTTACTGATATATAAAGCTGAAGAGTTTGAAGGTGTTTATCTCAGGAATTACTAAACCGATTTTGAAAATATTTTCACCAATAGGAAGCTACATTACTCCTGAGTGCTATAGGCTTTTTATCCTCGGAAAACATAAACCAGGACTTTTAACCCGCAATAACTTTCATAAGTGGGCCGAGCCGCGAGCAAAAGCTAACTTAATAATAATACACATAGGACCATGCTATGTCAAGATAGTAGTTAATTACTGATAAGAAGTTAGTTTTCGCAAAATCTAGATCCGTAAACATATAAAAACATGTAATTCGTGCTACGCGAAAATGAAATATTTTTAGATCGGTATCCAATTTCAATCAAACATATTTTATAAAAGCCCATTGTACCATTTGTGCATGAAACAGAAGCGTAGTTCAATTCACATAATCCTATATTTCGTCAATGGCCAACATTGGACCATCATGACTATAAAGGACATAAAATACGCAAATGCTATTAACCGTTGCCATTATTAAAAAGCTAAACTTTTTGCTGCGAAACACGTACAATTTAATCCGAACATAACACTAAATTAAGTTGTGTAAAGGGTGTTTTTAACTGAGCACACATTTCGTGATTTTCCCAAAGAAAAACAGCAAAAGAGTCGCGGACAATGCAAGCCGCAGTGGCTCTCGCTCGGCTATAATTTGGCAGAACGGGCTTGGTTGGACACATACGGTTCAGATTTCGACGGTAAATTCTCAAAATTGCCTCACGAAGAACCGTATAGCTGCGGGTGACGAGACTGTATTGTGTTTACTCCTGTTATTACACTCGTGTAAGATGTTATTTTCGTGATAGCGTCAATACTGAGCAACTTTACGTTTTTCTTAATAATAGTATTTATTATATTAATAGTTTATTAATCATTTATGTATCTTGACGGTGGATAACCTGTTATATTAAAACATTGTATTATTGCCAACAAAAAAATAATCTTGAAATTCTGTACAAAAACCTTCGCATAAATAACAATAGTTTAGTTAGTTACTTAGTTCAATTAATACAGAACATTATACAGAAATTGTTCATTCCTTTTCTTTCCTGCAGATAACCCTTATAAATATTTGTCAGAATAAGGCCCTTTGACCGCGCTTTTGGCTGCAATCACCGCACCCGTTTCTATTATTTTCTTTTGCTATAGATAAAAGCCGGCGTGCGATGTCATCAACAGTTTCGTCGATATACTAGTATTGCTCGTAACGTCTACTTGAGTGTTAGGTCATTGTTCACAAGCAAATTAACTGCCTTGTAACTTGTTCGTTTGTACCTATTGCTTCCACTATTGGATGCAATTGGTTCTTTGTCAGCTGCATGATCGTTAACAAGTTCCCTCTACACAGCTTCGTGCAAAATCCAGATCTCATCACATGTAGCTAGAGACGATTTAAGCATTTATTTTCAATACCTATTTGGTTTGTTGATGAAGATTAATTACAGAAATGGCAAAATTTTTGAAAATTTATGTAATATGAAATTCAAGTTAATTATTTATTACTAACCATCAATGAGTCAATAGACTTACTGTGACTTCAAAGCTTGTAACAGCATTAATTTTATAAGTGGCTAGTTTATGAATAATTAAAAAGATTTTCTATCTTACTTGGCTCTGAAACTTTCTTTTCTAAAAATCGACTAAACTGAACGTTTCACTGCGTTTACCTGATCCTTTATAAGCCGTGAAAAAAAAAAGAAGAAAATCCTCTAAAAGTCGCGTCAATCAAGATCTTGTCCACGGCAATTAATCAATCAATGTTGAAATGTTCGGAAGTAGTTAAACAATTTTATCTCCAATGGGTCTTTGAAAGGTTCTAATCTGTCTTAGGCATCTGTCAAAATGGACTGGGATTGTCAACCCTTTCTCCATTTGAATTAATAACGTTAGCATCTCATTAAGCTAGTTCAAGATCGAGTTAACTATTTCCTTGGTTACCGATTCCCCAGTGCTATATTAAAATATCTATATTTCGACCACTGCGGCACGCGCCATCCACTAGAGAGATCGCTCAAAATAGTATCTGCAAATTTGGAATATTAATCCACTTAATGGACGTTCCAAATATATCTAAAACAATTATTTTGTGCAGAATTTATAGTACATATATCGCACTATTAATAAAATAATGACCTATTTCAAAATTGATAATTATAATTTGTGGCAGTCGTCGGAAAACTAATTTTTGTTTGCTACCTTTTTTTTCAAATTGCTATAAAATTGAGCTTATTAAAGATAGATAAAAAAATAAAACCTATGCAATTATAAAATGAAAAAAAAGGGAAAAAACTAAAAGGTCGCCAACAGGAATTGTTTGTTTGACAAAAATTGGCAATTTTGAAATGGGTCATTATTTTATTAAGAGTGCGATATAGAAGGGAGAAATGGTTCATTGATGATAAGCAGTCACCATTTGACATTCATAATGCTAGAAGAATGGGCATACCACCTTTCAAATCGATATTGGGGGTTTTGGACCATTCACTCCGACCGACGTAGCAAGACTTAGCATCGATTTGGTTAAGTACCTTATTCATTTATGCTGACCTTTAGTGAGAAGAAAGTTACTAAAACTTACTCACTAAATCTATACGATGTAAAATGACTAAAAAGATCCACAAAGCAAGTAATACAGAATTAAAACACAATTCACCCTCGATTTTACTGAGCATTTCATCATCCGTTTCACACATGTTACCTGGAACATTTCCCTTCACGGTATAGAATATAATATTTCATACATGAATAGACTCACACGGGCACAATGGCGGGAAGGCACCGCGGGCTTGCAGTAATCCCATGTACAGATATTACATTGTGGTTTCGGAGCGTTCCTCTTCTACAAGGGACGAAAATGGACGTAAAAATTCAAAATATAGTGTGAATATAAAATACTGTCGACGCTATAGGTATAAGGGAACGTTTATTATAACATATATATACTAGAATACTTTTTTTATTATAAGGTCAATTTATAGCATTGTCTTAGCTTAGTGTTCAGAAGTTCTAATTACAGCATTTAAGCAAGTTTTAGATCCTTAACCGACTTGGTAATCGTTTATTTTACCTTACCTCTAGTACGTTGTTTGTTCCTTATAAATCACCTTTGTTAAATGTATAAAGTCGCGTTACAAGATGTCGTTAGTTAAATGTGTTAACAAGTTACATAGAATTGAAAAAACCCTTCCATTATAATACTATATTTTGAAGCATGTTCATAATGTCGGATGAAGTTATGAATAACTATTATTAGAAATTCAATGTTTTAGTTGCTTCTGCGAACACGATTGTTAATTAACTAGTTAGGAAGTTGGTTTGACAAGATCTTTATTCATCAGTCTACAGAATACTGTGAATTTCGAGCATGCTTACTTGAATTAATCCTTGCGGAAGCAAGTGTGTATATAGACGTAAACTTGCATAGTTATTATAATTTTGTTTTTGCTTTTATATAATTAAAATTATTATAATTTAAATTACTTATATTACAAATCAATTCTTGGTTGATAGGAGACGGGATAATCAAGTTTATTACATCATTGGTAATAACTTTTGGAGCAGAAATTTGGTCCTGCTGTCCGGCGCATAATTAACTCTAATGTTTAATGTAACCAATGAAATAAAATGGGGTAGTAATTTTACCACCACCTTACAATTCTAGATTATAATATTAAGACAACTTGAAACTGAGGGTAAAATATCTACCACGTAACTTAGAATCATCGCTTAATCATGTTGTTTCAAAAGCGCAGGATGTACTAATTTCACTCCATACGAAGCATATCGACTATACTTTATGTATATGGTACTCGAATCTTCTTGTGGCTCTTCTTGTAACAAATCCTTCCCCGATGTGATAATCCCGCTAATTTTTAACGTCAATAAACTAGTCCATTAATCTAGAAAAATCAATCTCTGTACCAAATTTCAATCAAATACATTGATATAATACAAATGACTTCACAATTGTTCTAATTGTTCGAACCAATAAGTCAGAAATCAAATCTAATGCAACCTCTTTATTCATCAACCTCGACTAAGCATACCGTTTGTTCGTTCCACGCGATTAGAGGCAACGACGACTCGACGTCACCACAACGCGTCAAGTGATATATTACGGGAATTTGGAAAACGAGGGTAACCGATGAATAACTGTCGCGTAATTACGCGAAACTATGCTTGAGTACAGGCAACTTCGAATGAATGAACGCGGATAAACACTATGTGTGAGATATATAGAACGTCTTACCAATTTTGAGTAAGATGTAGGATGAATTACGACATGAATGAAGTGTGAAAAATCGTTGTAGAATGGAAAATAAGGACTCTGTAGGGGTATAGGACCAGTTTCTTATATTATGTGAAATAATTTGTCAACCGCATTATAGTTATAGAAATTATTTTTCATTCAAACTTATGATGATAATTGATGGACTTTGCTTATTTATATTTAAAATTATTTGACAGTGAGGCTTATACCCTGAATTGTATACATTACATAGCCATAACATCATAAATATAGATTAAATTAAGGTAACATTTGTTTCATCGGTGTTAGACTTAGGTAATGTCAATTAAAATTTACATTTTGACTTACAGTGATGCTCAAAATACCTCAGGCAGTACCCCTTGGCCATCGTAAAAGGCGACTAAAAGGGGTCACCGGAGCCACTGAGTGCGCACAACGGGGGTTGAACCCACTCAACTATGACCCCGAGATAGACGTGAACTATCAAAATGAGGCTTCTTTTTCGAAAGATAGATATTTAATAGATATTTAAAAAAGCGGGGATAGACTAGTTGGTTGTGAAACGGACTGCTGAGACGAATGTCTGCAGGTTCAAATCCCAAAGGCACACACCTCTGACTTTTCTAAAAAATGATGTGTGTAATTTCTTTATGAATTATCGCTTGCTTTATCGGTGAAGGAAAACATCGTGAGGAAACCTGCATACCTGTGAACTTCTTTATAGGAATTTCGAGGGTGTGTGAAGTCTACCAATGCGCACTAGGCCAGCGTGGTGGACTAAGGCCTAATCCCTCTCAGTAGTAGAGGAGGCCCGTGCCCAACAGTGGGACAGTATATAATACAGGGCTGATATTATATATATAGATGTTAAGACTAGCTTAAACAACGACTTACTAAACATGTTTAGCGCTAAGCACATCAAAAACTTCTTTCTGTCACTGTCATTCCTTAAAAGTTGACGAAGACACCACTATGATCAAAATATATTGAGCGTTAGTCATTTAGTCAGAGGTTGCACAAGGCAGCTTAGTAAAGAAGAATCACGATTTCTAGACAAAATCTTAAGAAAGAAGAAAGAACGAGCGAGCAGGTGTGAGTATTTCAATATCAAACATTTTTGGTATTAAAACAAGCTCACAAAACTTATAAATCTCAGAACAATTCATACTCGTTAACGAAACTGAAAGTGGAACACTCGTAATACAAATAGAAGGAAATCTGTTAAAAACGAATGTCGCACCGAAAAATATCATCCAGTCTTCGGCAAAGTGAACAATTTCCACTTCCACGTGAACATGTTATATTTATGAGCCACAATAGCGTTGCCCGGACAAAGACAAACGAGGACCAAACAAAAGATAGTTTGTAAGTAGCGGGCGGGTTACCACGGAAACTCGCCACTTTCAAACAATATAGGTGTTCTGAATAGGCAAAGTTATTAGTTTGAAGTGTTACGGGCATATTGAAATATATTGAGGTTGTATTTTAGTGTGTCATAGTGTTACAGTGAATAATAAGCACTTCTGGTAATATTTTTATCTTCTAATGTTAATTGAATATCTTGTACGGCAATTATAACTTCAAACGCCACGTATTTTCGAAATGGTGGTTTTGTGATGTATTTTGGAATGTCTTGGTGGCGAGTTGTATTATGGTACGGCTGCAGTGCTAAGGTCTCGGGTTCGATCACCGGTCGGGCAAAGTTACACTGTATCTTGATATTCAATATCAACCTGGAGTCTGAAAGTTGCGCCCGATATGGCAATAGGCTCGCCTCCATCACATCATGGGACGGAATACACACGGCGTAAAGAAGGTGCACCAGTTGCGCCTTTGCCTACAACTTTAGGGATAAAAGGAGTGAGTATCTGGGAATGTTTAATTCAAGATTCCCTATGATATAATATTTTATATGATTTGCTATGAGCAATAAGGAATCATTTCTGAACAAGAAACAAATACAAACACTCCAACTTGTTTAGATTCAAACCTAAAGCGAACTAGCATTGCTAGCACGAAATGGATGTCGCAACATCATCGTAGACAGTAACTTATGCGAGCCTATGTCAGGATTCTGTTACCTGAAGCCAAAATCACATCCGAACGTAATCCCAGCACTGCGTTACGTCATACGCTCTCAACACCGCATCGGAATGTAATTCGAATACGGAATACGGCAATTTGTAGTACCTTCTATTGTATTACGAATGCAGTATGTCGGCTATTGGAACAATATAATCCATATATATACACATTATAATGATTTTATATCAGGCCAACATTATACATATTGAAGAAAACCGAATTTGATGGATTTTTAGAGCAATAAGATTCAAAACAACAGTTTTTTGTAATGTTTGTTCGTCTTTATGTTCGTGCATACATCACACAAAAATTACTGCATGGAATTTAATATCGTTTTCACCTATGTGTTTCTAGATATCTAACTTAAAATATAGGCTCCAATTTATATAAGGAAAATATAAATTTTAACCTGAAAAATCTTTTTAAAGTGAGCAGAGCCGCGAGCAAAACCTAGTATGAAAATTAATTTTTAAATCGCCTTCGTTATGGTAAGTAATTAAAATAACATTGTCATACAAGAGTTTCTCAATTAATTTCTTTAAGCACTTCCAATTTAACTTCAGACTCTTCTTTAAAATACTTGCAACAAATTCGTGAAAATAGTTTTATTTCTATTACCAAATAATGTCGTTTTTTATACGAAAGGTTTGATTACGAAACTAGTTAACAAAATTGTCTCCCGCAATCCCTGTCACCTAAAATAAAATACCATGAAAATCAGTTTGTATGTAAAGCTATTCATTCGTAGCGAAATCAGTAATATGCAAAATTCAATCAACATAATTGTGAGAACGTAAATGTGCTCCTGAACTCGTAGTAGAGCCGAAGTTAACATTACATGTGTACGGAACATTAATTAAGATGTAATTGGTTAGGGTTACAAGGGTGGAAGATTCGAGATGTGATTTTTTACTTCAGATACATATAATTGGATATTTATCAGAACGTCAAAGTCGAATTTGAAATGTACAAATATTTGTTAATAACTCATAAATATAAGGCCGGCATAGCATCTCTATGTCTCATGGTGTTGCAGATGTTTATGGGCAATGATGATCACTTACCATCAGATGAACAGTATAGTTATTTGCCGTCTATATCATAAATAAAAAAAATATATCATAAATAAAAAAAATATACAAGAATTTATAATAAAAATATTGAAACAAAAAATGTTTCTAAAATTCAACACTACAATAATAAGTCTTCTGCGCTTTGAATTGGAAAGACCAAAAACCAAATTTGCTTTAGTAATGTTTTGCCTTAACCGGGTAAATCGGAATTTAACCTTTCATTTGCGCTATCGGGAATCAGCAATTAGAATGTATCATAATATTATTGGTCAAGTAACCGACCTGCATATATGCATACAGTTCGCCACTACTCAAATTGCAAATTCTATACGACGTAGATAGCCTGATCCACAATACGTAATATATGCATATTAGCGTTACTGCAGATAATAAAATTATGTTCGATAAACTACATTTATTTCTTGATAATAATCGAAATACATACGTTAATCACACAAAAGATAACGTGCTAAAAACTTTTACTAGAAATAAGTAATAGAAAAAACTAAATGAGAATTCGAATACATTTTCAGATATTGATAATTTTATTTCACCAATACCAAAACAAATCCACGAATATCACCAAAATGCTAACGTCAGGAAATATTAAAGCCAAATAGAAGTAATCATTAGAAAGACCAATAACGATTGTACACATCGGATGCTATAAAAAGACGAACGGAATCAACAGAACGACCGTATTATTTCGAAGTCGTGTACCAGGACCTTCGCAGTTAAATGAGCATTACTGTTCTAAAGCTTGTCTCTGAATGCTTACATCGGCAGTTTTGCTCGTATTAATGCTACTGAGACTAGAATTGACCCTCATACGCATATTTATGTAACATTGGGCTGTTTGCAGCAAATGCTTGTTATTTGTTACGTTAACGCCATCCAAGACGATGTTAATTGTGGGAATGTGTTTAGACTAAAACAAGGCTAACAAGGTAAATGTGTTTGCGAATAAACGTAAGACCTAAACGAGACATGTTTATTACACTGTGTTAATTGAAAATTAATGTTAGTAATAAATTCTCATCACTCATGTCGGATAATAATTGTGAATGGAAACTGTTTACATTCGAATACATCGTTTGTGATTTGAGTTAGTGTTAATTCGATTTGCGATTTTCTTCTTCGATTAAAACTATGGAGCAAATTGCTAGCTTCCTTAGACCTTCACTTCACTTCACATCAATCCTAGTGAAGTCATGTTACCTTAATAAATTTTGATAAAAAAAAATTATGCCTGAAATAAGTTATTTTGTATTTAGGATATATTAAAATACATAAGTGAAATTAAAACCGATGTCTACGATGTAAGCACGGCTTAGTGTGAACATTACCGCTAACGATAATTATGTACCTATAGTTAGGATAAACATACATTGGCACTATGTTAGATGATAACCATAGTATAGGATGTTCCCATTGATCGGTCGCCAGTATATTCTTAGAATTCTAACTTGTTTAACCTTTATTGCAGTAGATTGGTGATTGTAGAATTGCCTGATAGCAATAGCTAATCCATACAGAGCTTTGAATTACAAAATAAGGCCAAAGTTATTAAAATTGGGTAAAATTTGATGGTATCAATACAATATACTCACTCAAGATGTTCCTTGTAAATGTCGAAGTCCGTGAAGACGATCTCGACGATCTCGTGCGGCGCGGCGACGAAGGTGTAGAGCAGACAGTCGAGGCGCGGCGGGTAGGCGCGCGGGTAGTCGGGGCTGCTGAACGTGCCGCGCTCCTTGCCGTACGTCGACGTGAACCGGACGCACGTGCAACCTGACCAGCAAATTGACACTTGAAAGATTTGAAAATGGAAGACATAATTGAAGCATATAATCATATAGCCTCCTGCTATGCAAGAGACAAGAATAGGGGTGGCACATGTATAATGATAAAAAATAATAGTCATCAATACAAAAATCTGCAAGAAGTTACAAAAACATCAATGACAGGAGTAATAGAGTGTTGTGCTATTGAACTAATTGTACATAAATTGGTAATTCTCTGTGTTTATCGTATTCCCCATAACAACTCAGTAATGTTCAATATTTTCTATGAGAAATTACATTACATACTAACAAAAATAATAAATTTAACTAATAAAAATATAATCATATGTGGTGATTTTAACATTAACATTTTAAACAGGAACAAAAAGTCTTCGGATTATGAAAAATTTTTGTTAGAATTTAATTTAAAACTACAACTTAATAGTCCAACAAGATTAATAAGTCAAACATGTCTAGACAATTTTGCTCACAATAAAACTAGGAATAGTACTTGTGATATTTTAGACCTCGGTCTATCTGATCACACTGCGCAACTTTTAACATATCCAGTAAAGCAAACTTTCAAATATGACTATTGGCGAGTAAAAAGACGTGATTACAGTAAGGAAAATATTCATAAATTTAAATCATGTATCTCTAGCCTCTCCTTCTCTGATATATATAACACTAATGACCCTAACAACGCTTATAACGCATTTATACATATTTTCCTACTATTTTACAATCTTTGTTTTCCATATGTAATAAAAACAATTAGTTTGCGGAAAAATCCAAGATGGATAACACCAGGTATAAAGAAATGTGCAAAGCGAAAAAGAGATCTTCTATGGGAATACAGGCTTAATAAAAGCGAGGATAGTAAATATCTCCTAAAGAGCTATACCACCAGACTTAAAAAAATAATTAAACTCACTCAATTGGCTCAAAACAATCATTCAATTTTATCTTCCAAAAATAAATCTAAAACGACATGGAGCATTATAAATAGAAACAAATACAATTTACCTAAACAATCCATATCAAAAATCATACATGAAAAGGAGAATATTACAAACCCTATAAAAATTGCCACAGCCTTTAATGATTTTTTCATAAATCAAACTAATACACAGCAGACTATGAAATCGTATACAAACAATAAAATCAAAAGAAATGACTCATCTATTTTTATACCGCCTGTAGTTTCCTCAGATATAATAAATATTATAAGTAATTTAAAAAATAAAAATAGTACTGGTCCAGATAGAGTATCAACAAAAATAATTAAAAGTGTTTCTCTAACAATAGCTGCTCCTCTTAGTCACATTATTAAACTTTGTATACTTAACGGAATATTCCCATATAAATTAAAGCACTCAATAATAAAACCCTTACATAAAAAAGAAGATAAACAAATAATGAAAAATTATAGACCTATTGCTCATTTATCAGTCTTTTCTAAAATATTCGAGAAGGTAATTTATAATTCATTTTATTGCT
The DNA here is from genome assembly GCF_014839805.1 of Manduca sexta. NCBI lineage: Eukaryota > Metazoa > Arthropoda > Insecta > Lepidoptera > Sphingidae > Manduca > Manduca sexta. The sequence continues at coordinate 8,579,652 of NC_051135.1, read as the reverse complement.
TTTTGGAGAAATTCAATATTCTTTGTGAAGAACAAAAAGGTTTTAGAAAAAATAAAAACATTGATAGGGCCATTTTTGACTTTTTAAAAATTATAGTAGATAACGTAGACAAAAGAACCCCTGTATGCTCGATATTCATGGATATGACAAAAGCATTCGACTTTGTCAATCATCAGATTCTTCTACATAAATTGGAAGCTTATGGCATACGAGGTAATGCATTACAGCTTATATTGTCTTATTTAAGCAATAGAACTCAACATAGCGAAATAACAAAAATCTGTTCAATTTCTAAACTAGAAAAGACATATGCGTCTAATTCACAAAAAATTACATGTGGTATACCACAAGGAAGTGTCCTTGGGCCACTTTTATTTTTAATATATATTAACGATTTGCCATTAAATGTAACTTATCCTATAAGCCTCTTTGCAGATGACAGTACAATAACAATAAAATGTATGAACTACTCAACATATGAAACAGAAATAAATAATGCTCTAAATCAGATTATTACATGGCTATAAAATAATCAACTTAAAGTTAATTTGGAGAAAACTACAGTTATGCATTTTTCTCAAAAAGCCAAAAAAAGTAATGACATCAAAATTAAATATCAGGAGCATATTATAAGGGACACCGACAATACTAAGTTTTTAGGAGTACACATAGACAACAGATTAACATGGAAAAAATATACTCAAATGTTATGCAAAAAACTACACAAATATTCATATGCCCTTCATCAACTTTCCAAAATAGTAGATAAAAAGGCAGTTTTGACTGCATATCACGGATACGTCGTTAGTAACTTACGTTTCGGTATAATATTTTGGGGTAATTCCAGTGATTATAAATCCGTTTTTGTGGCACAAAAGATGCATACGCGCAATTTGCGGCATTAAGTCAAAAGATAGCTGTGTGCCATACTTTAAGTCACATAAACTTTTAACTTTAGCATCCCTTTATATATATGAAGTTGCCATTTTCGTAAAAATCAATCCTTATTTATTTATTATAAACTCCCAAATACGTACTTGCAAATTAAGAGGGGACAATCTCTTAAGTATTGAAGTCTCCAGAACCACCTTAAAACATAAGAGTATATACTGTATGGCAATAAAAATATTTAATAAAGTACCTGAAAACTTAAAAAATCTAAACATGCAAACATTTAAAACAAGGCTACATACATTACTTATAGAAAAGTGTTACTACACTATACAAGATTATTTACAAGATTCACTCATTGTTATTACTACATAATATATTACTGCTAGAAGAATATTATTGGAGATACAGTTATCCTACTTAACAACTTAATATTTATTGACCTGTTAATACTTAAAATTAAGAAGGTTTATTGTTTTGTTTAAGCTATAAATATACTAAGTTTATAATTCTGTGTACCTATTCATATATATTTTATTTGTTCTGCCAAAGGTTACGTATTTGCTTTAAACTTATTACTTAAATTCTAATCTAGATCTAAGCATCTATTTTCCAAACATTTATATGCTACGAAAGCAGATGTCGGCGAACTCTATCGTAATTACTTAAGACCAATGTACCTATTTACCCGATATCATGAATAAAAAAAATTGAATTTGAATTTGAATTTGAATTTGAAGAAAGGAAGTTATAGTACGCGTCAAAATACGTTGTTTTCATAAAAAGCTATTAAATTATAACCCCCTTATTGATAGACGTTATTTATCTAACTACGAAGCATTGCTGCGATAACAAGTCTGTTTCTCAGTGCTGACGGTATGGCAAATTAACAAAGCTGGACCAACAGCAAGCTTGCAGATAAACAATGCTGAGAAACAGATTTGATATCAGAGGAATATTCCGTCTTTAGATAAAAAAACGTCTATGAACAAGGGGGTAAGTCTATAAACAAATTCCGTCGTCCAAATTTCTATCATGGAAGATCAAAATATCATAGTTGCAGAAATATAATTTACACTTCTCCCTAAAATTACGTAGGGACAAAATCAAATTCGTAGCGTAGCAGAAATTATTTTACGACACACTCTGGAAAATGTGGAGTAGTGACGAATGAGAATGAAAGATACGCCCAGTGACCCCGTTACGTTTGGTTGAGTTTTATGGCATCAGAAATCCATACTTCACTATTTCCAGCCCCTCATCCTATAACTTTCTAATAAAGTAGCAGTGCCTAAATTTTCGATGAAATTTGATGTACTTGATCTGGGAGGTCAATTTAACATTGTAATAACTTTAAAGAACTTTAATTTTTACCCAAGCTATACAATTTAAAAAATATTCAAAAAAAAACTTGTAATATCTATTTATTTCAGTTCGTCGTTACTAAGCTCCTAATCTTTAAATAATAGCTGTATTCTATTTTTTTATACGTTCACGGCAATGTGACTCCACTGCACCTGATGGTAAATGGAGTGGGGTCCAATAGAATGTTGACTGACGAGAGATGATTACCCCTCAGCAGCCGACACAATTATGCCGGCCTGTTGGAACTGGATATACACAGGCTGATCCCGGAACGCGACATACTTACGTGGGCCACTGTGGCGGGTTTTAACACCTTGTGTACGGTGCTCGCTATTCGGGCGGATATAAAATAAATCCTACCACCAGCAATAATAATAATAATAGGTATGAAGTTCATTTCTAGATAATTCATTGAAAGAAGGTAGGTAGGCAGGTATTGAATTCTTAAAATTAAATTAGAAATGTAATCATTTGGTTTACAATACAAATAATAATTTACAAAATCCGTATATGTCGGCTATGTGACAGGAAAAAAATTGAAAAAGAGACTTATTGTAAATCATAATTACACGACTGTGGAACACCGTTATAACACTTAATGAAATGCCAAACAATATACACGCCACAAAGGTGACGATGTACAAAACACGCGAACCGAAGCTTTTCGGTTGATGAATATTTTATGTAAAAATCCATTCCAGTCGTCTCCGTGAATTCACCGTAATGTAAGACGATGTCGAATGAGATATTCAACGCGTTATTTTCGACTGAATTGCAGATAAACTTCCCTTTATACAAATTTTGTCGAATTACATCAGAAGGAATATCTTTGTATTCTGTTTCCTCGCATCCCAAATAACCTCTTAGTCACTCCTTGTTGTTATGTTAAGTAACGTAACATCTTGGACTGGTGGAATATTGGTTTTACTTTCACTGCTTCTTTGGTTTAATGTTTATACTTCCACGATACTGTTTGCTTTGGCGGAGTTAATTTAAAAAATTACCGCAACAGAAGATCGCTTGGGACTTCTTGGAAATTTTCATCAAAGCGATTGCTGTTTACAAAAGCTGATTTCTTTCACGTTCCATCAAAAAGAAAAATCTATCAGCATTAATTGCATAGCTCCTATTGCAATACGGTTTAATTTGCAGTATCAAATAATGTTATGTAAATGGAGAAACATTTCACATTGCTATACATTATACAATCAAAGCGGGAGTTCTGTTATGATCAAGTAGGGGAGACCTAGGAAGGTTGTGACAATTTTTACTTAAATGAACATATCTCAAGAAAGAAATATACCACGATTACGAACTGTATGCTTCATTATAGCTCAGTCCTTATCGTTTTGAAAACAGTAATTAAAGTAAATAAAAAGGTATATGATTTCTGAGAAAATCCATGAAAACTGAAACTACTCCCTTTGTCACAACTCTCCTAACGCCGAGGTAAGTTGTGACAGGTACAAAGGTAAGTTGTGACAGCTGTGTATCTGGATTATATTTATTTATTTATTTATTTATTTATAAAGATACACTAAACAGATTACTGACAATAATTATCTAAATTACATTACAGTGGAACTAATGGCTAGTCAGAATCCAAATAGAAGTGTATACAACTTATTCAAATTAGGTGACACGTACATGTTATTTAGTTACAAAATAATAATAATAAATATAAAATATGTTGGCTAAGGTAAGGCAGACGATGTGGGAGTTGTATTTGACTTGGTTGCTGTGGTTAATATGTGTTTTACTGAGCGTCGGAAAGTATAATATTTTGAAGTGTGAATATCAAGTGTGGGATGTTTTATAGATAGTTCATTATACAGGCGACACATTCTTGTAAGAGGATTATAGAAAGATGTATTATTTTTGCATACTTGTAAGTTAAACGTCCTCATAGGTAAACGCGGATTATTCTTCGTGTTAAAATTTAATAAGCTTAATAAGTATGATGAGTCTAATTGATTGTGAAGTAATTTGTATAGATATAATAGATCTTGTTGCCTGCGACGATTTTCGAGTGGGGTTACATTAAATTTTAATAATCTGTCACTGTGACTAATGAGTTCTCGACCAAAGCCACTCTTGTAGCTCAGAATCTTAAGACACTTCTTTTGGACACTTTCAATATTTTCAGAATGGACAATGTAACACGGTGACCAAATAACAGCGGCATACTCTAGCACACTACACACAAGACTAAAATATAGAGTGAGAAAGCTTTTGATGTTTTGAAACCCTTTGTACTCCTAGTTATGAATCCAAGAGATTGGTATCCTTTGCTCATAACATATGCGTAATGATCACGAAATGTAAGTTTCTGGTCAAATAGAACTCCGAGATCCCTAACTACAGTTTTTGATTGAAGACTTTGGCCTTGCAGCGTGTAGGTGTGTGTTGTTTTGTATCTCTTATTCGTGAAGGTAATAACAAAACATTTTTTTATGTTTAAAAACATCCTGCTTTCGTTACACCAGCCATAGACGGTATTAATGTCCTTTTGAAGATCAAAGCAGTCTGACAAATTGTTTATAGATTTGTAGATTTTAAGATCGTCAGCATATAATAGACAAGGACACGTTAAGTTGTAGATTAAGTCATTTATAAAAACTATGAAGAATAATGGCCCCAAATGCGATCCTTGGGGCACCCCGGACGTGATGATTATAGACGATGATGTGAAACCTTTGAGGGCAACTAGCTGACTTCTACTGTTAAGATATGACTCTATCCAACGCAACAAATTTCCATGAATACCATGACTAGATAGTTTTCTAACTAATAAAACGTGATTAACTTTATCAAAAGCTTTTTTAAAGTCAGTGTACACAGCGTCCACTTGACCACCTTTGGCAAAAGTTTCACAAAAGATAGTTTTTTGTATTCTAACAAGTTCGTCACTGTTGACCGATTTTTACAAACCCATGTTGTTTATTGGAAATGTATGGTTTTAAATGATAATATAATTGATCATAAACTGCGGACTCGAATAATTTGGCTAGTGCTGATAAGATGCTAATGGGTCTATAATTTTCACAGTTTGATTTATCACCGGATTTATGTATAGGAACAATATATGCTATTTTCCATGTTGCAGGAAAGACGCCCATTTTTAATGATTTATTGAATAAGGTAGTTAAAGGATGGCATAATTCATTAGCACATTTTAAAAGGAATTTAGCTGGAATACCATCATGACCCGGGCCTTTTCGCGAATCAAGATTCTTTAGCAAGCGCAAAACAGTTTCGTTATCCAGTTCGATATTAAAAATTATGTTGTTAAATTCTAATTCCTGATTGCTAGTTATATTGACATCATCTTCTCTGCCAGATGAATGCTCAAAAACAGAACTAAAATATTCAGAGAAGAGTTCACAAACGCCTTGTGTGTCAGAAGCAGATTTTTCCTGAAGGACCATAGTTTGAGGTATGCCTGAGTGGCCTTTTCTATTATTTATATAGCTCCAGAATGCTTTAATATTATGGGGTATGGTGTTTTCAACATGAGATAAATAGGCCGAATAAGCCTTATGAGTAAGCAGTTTACATCTTGTACGTAGGAGTGCGAAAGTGTCATAGTCTCTAGGATTGTTATACCTCTTATAAAGGCTGTGATATTTATTTTTTTCTTTTAAGGCTTTAATCAATGGTATTGTGTACCATGTAGGATACTTCTGTCCATTATTTTTTATAAGGGGGTATATTTAGCAATAAGATCATTGAGAACACTATAAAAGTTTTTGACAGCTTCGTCTACATCAGATGATGACAAAAGTAAATGCCAATCAACACAGTTTAATTCAAGTTTCAATTTGTTGTAGTCGCATTTATCAAAATTATAGCGTGTTGTTTTAGCTGGTTTTATATTTTTACTTAGGTTAATATTTTTAAGTATAATTTTTAATGGAGGATGATGTAAATCAGTTCGTGTAATGGGGTCAGCAGGTACAACTTCAACTAGATTGTCAACATTGGATAATACTAAATCTAAGAGTCGATTATTGTTATTACGCAAATTGTTAAATTGGTTTAGTTTACAAAAAGTAAGTAGTTCTACAAGAAGACAAGCTTTTGTGTCAGATGATATTCCAGGTATTAAATTATAACCACAGGGATTTGTAGTCCAAGACAAATATGGTGTGTTAAAATCTCCCACAATCAAGAACCTATCACTATATTGGCAGCGGTGTATAATTTGTTGCGTGTTTGTATAAAATGATCGCAAGGTTTCGCTTGACATGTCAGGAGGTAAATAACATAAACAGATATGAACTCTGGGGTCAGATGGTTTATCTGATAAAACCGTGATCCAAAGATCCTCCACCACACTCTCCCAACTCGTTTGCCTTATTACATTGTAAGATTTTTTGATAGCCAGTAAAACTCCACCCCATCCTGCTTAGGATTATAAGTAGTACATCGATCCCTCCTATAAACATTAAATTTTGAGTCAAATAGTTCAGCATCAGAAACACTTGGATTCAGGTTTGTTTCTGTTAAACACACCATATCAAAATCACAATTAAGTGTATTCAAATATATATCTCTAACTTTAGTGCGAATTCTGTTAACATTTTGATAATATACATTCATAGTGAAATTTAAAAATTTAAAATTAGCTTATATTTTACAAGGTTTTACGCAGACAGAAAAATTAATATATATGTGTAATTTATTATTATACGCATAAAATTATAAAA